>NC_133650.1:279770660-279998532 GCF_009905375.1 Apium graveolens | reverse complement strand
AAGATCTCAGTTAGCAAGCAAGCGCCGCTCCCGGTCTCATCTGAAGCAGCTTTTGCCAGTACTGGGTCAATGACCTCAGTCAATAAGCAACTGCCTGTTTCTCTTGAGATCCATGTTTCAACCTTACATGGATAATCAACACAGCTCTGAAGGATAACCCAACTGAGGGGGGAAAGGGTAGTAGAACAAGAAAAAGTAGATGTTGCTGTTAATCTACTTCAAGATGTTTTCAAACTGCTGGTACTTATGATGAATTTGGAGATGAGATGGAGGAAGAACTAGAAGAGAGAATTGATGAAAGGGTGCTCCTCAAGGAAAGATTTTCTAAGGAGAGTGCAACATCTCAGGGGGAGCAGTCAGGACATCTGAGCCAAATCATCACAACTCAGAGAAATCTGCTGTCTCAGATATATGCTCCAAAACCCTTATTCTCTGAAGATGAACTAGAAGAAGGTGAAATAGATGAAAGTGATGTTTTGATGGGGTGTGAGCCAAGATTCGAGGAATTGGCTTTGGAAGAAAGGAAGATCATATCCGAGGATGAAGAATTTGAAGATGAAGATGCTTTTTCAGACGACTGTCTGTTCTATGGACTTCTAGAGAAAATAAATCGCTCTTATATAGAGATTCAAGAAGAAATGGAAAGATTAAAAGCAAGAATTCAAAGAGCTATTCAAAGAAGGAGGGACAGAGAAGAGAGAGAAGCATATCTTCAAGCTAACAGGAAAGGAAGTAAATGGGAAGATATAAAGAAAAAGATGGACAAACCAGAAACATATCACTATTCAGACCCTGGTAACTCTAATCTGTTGAGAACTGTGGAACATTATAGAAAGTAGCATGAAAATATCCATGAGTTCTATGATCAGTTCAGCAAAATAATCACTGGAACTACTGTGAACATTCTGAAGAATGGATGGAAGATCACTATCAATCACAGAGATGGTCTACAGATGAAAGTGTCTACCAGTGTGCTGAAGAAGTTGAACATTGTTGAACTGTTTGTCCTAGCCTCAAAAATCCCATGGTTGAAATCGAATGAGAATGAATATTTCAGAGACAAACTTGGGAGAATGATGATGAATGTATCTCCTCAAACCTTTTTGTATCCATTCGTGATCAAAGTAGTTATAGATGGCAGGTTACAAACATCACTATGTCTGACGAACATCTGAGATCCATTCGATATCTACAACTCACTTTTCTTGAAAGTCAACTCAGGAGTAAAAGAGCAAAACTGGAGGCACCAGGAGTCAAAAGATCAGAAGAAACCTTAAAGCTGCTGAGGTTCTATAGGCTTACAAACTTAATGACAAAATGATCAGAGATACAGAAAAGGACATAAGGAAAGTTGGAAGAGTTATCATGCGATAGTGCTAATTAATAGAGAACCAGAAATGAATCTTCTTAAAGATAGTAAACCTATCATCAACACTAACAGTGAAGGGGAACTAGTCTTTCAGATTAATCAAGCAAAAATCAAGATCAATGATTTCTATTCAAGCTCATCAGAAGCAATTTATCAAGCCTAAATGTACGCCAAGCTCCCATATGTAAGGAGGATAAAATTGCATTGATCCCAATCATAAGGATACTTGATGAGGTATTGGAAGAAGAGTCAATAAATGACACCAAGAGAGTACGAGGACATCCTAAAAGGATAACAGTCTTCGTAATGTCCAGAAAATTATCTCTATTGTTTAATCTTGTTCCTAAATGCACCAAAGTCAAATACCTTGAGATAATGCTCCATAAACTGAATAATCCACCTTTAGTCAATGCACTTGAGATAGAAGATCATGATTGTGTGCAAGCTAGATTGAATGAGTTGAAAGAGTCTCCTCCAAAACCTTCAGTTCTTAAGAAGAAAGCCTCTAAAAGAAAATCCGATCATCCTCAAGAAGGAGAAGGAAGTAGGAAGCAGAAGAGGACAAAGACAAAGAAGATATAGAGTATATGTTCAGGCTAGAAGAACACTTCTTTGTAATTTATATCTTAAGAAATCTGGAAATGAATATGTAATCCAGAATGTATTCAATATCTTTATCTATTTTATAGTTCGTACTTTTTCTTATTATGAGTTGAGTTATCCTTAGGGATTTGCTTGTTGAACTCTAACAATCAAATATGGGGAGATTGTAAAGCATAATATAATGTAACATATAATCGAGGATTTATAACTCAACATGAAAACAGAAACAGATAAATAATATTAAACTGTGAAACACAGGAACCCTATAGATGAAGACAGGATAAACAAAAAAAACCAAATGATGTGATTGACTCATTAAGTCCTCCAACAGATCATGGAAAGAAGTTCATTGTCATGTTCAAGCAGCCATGAAGAATAAGACATCAAGGGTCTTTAAGCATCAGTTGCATGTATTGATTTCAAGTGTTACAGATCAAGGGTTCAGTGAGAGAAGCAATGGATAAATATCAGTCTGTATCATTTCAGAAACACAAGACAAATTGAATTAGGATACTCTTAATGATAGCTGTTTGTGAACCAGACCAGTGCACCAAACATCAGTATTCAAGAAAGTATTTTGATTCGATACAGAAGAAAAATGATTGATACATTGAAGAATGGTTTGACAAAGAGCTAAAATACTCTAAGTCATGACAGCTCTCTCTATCTAGTTACCACAGGAGTACTTGTCACCACAGAGCTATCACCACAGAGTTATGCACAAGACAACTCTGTCACCATAGAGCTGTCGCCACAGAGCTGTCACCACAGAGTTATGCACAACTCTGTCACCATAGAGCTGTCGCCACAGAGCTGTCCACACAGAGATATGCACAAGACAACTCTGTTGCCACAGAGCTATACATAGAAGGTACAGGGATGCTGTCGCTATAGATGTGTTGTTCACTGATTTGAAGTGCAGCAAATTTAATGAAAGGAGTGGATAAGAATTGGCCACCTGTCCATTGAATTTGAAAAGACTACAAAAGCAAATTGAATGTATTTTCATTTAGTTAGTTATCTTCTTTAGCAAACATAAAAAGTTTATGAGAGCTCTATTAAAGCTTCATATTATTATCTTTGTAAATATACTGTTATGCTGCTAAATTTATTGTAGCTAATCAATACATTGATTAGATTGTAGTAACCTCATGGTTTTATTAATAAAACAATATATTCCTCGAATTGTTTTGTGTTGTTTTTTATTCCGTACTTTTAACGAAGAACTTGAAAAGAATCGAAAAAGAGTGTAGGTATCATATTCAACCCCCCCTTCTATGATACTTTGGGACTAACAAAGGCTTTGACGATGAAGATGGACACTTTGGCTAATTATGGAGTTAATCAAATCGCTAGTGTCTGCGAGCTTTGTGTTGGTGCCCATGAGACTGATCAATGCGTAATTTCTAGTGAATCAGCTCAGTTTGTGAGCAACTTCCAGCGATCGCAGCAACCAGTTCCAGCCACCTATCATCCCAACAACTGCAATCATCCTAATTTCAGCTGGAGCAACACTCCGAATGCGGTTTAACAGCCTTATCAGCAATATCCAGCTAAGCAGTACAACCCTCCAGGTTTTCAGCAACCACAGTATGCACCTAGACAGCAACTCCAGCTGCAACAAGCCAATGAAAAATCTGAATTAGAGGAGTTGAAGCTTATGTGCAAGAGGTCAAGCTGTTTCTATAAAGACCTTGGAAAATCAAATTGGGCAAATTTCCAATGCCTTGCTAAATATCGTCATCCTGGACACTACCTAGTGAAACCGAAGTGCCAGGAAAGAGGTAAGCTAATGAGCAGGTAAAGGTAATCACTTTAAGGTCTGGAAAGGTGGCGAATCCCGAAAAAACTCAAGAGTTTAACCGAAGAAGCCGGGGCTGAGAAAGAAGTAGAGCAACATGATGAAGAAGTGGAACCAAGGAAGACTATTGTTGAGCACACATCCTCCTGAGGGTAATACAGGGGAGAAAACAGATATATCATCCACACGCCTTTTCTTAAGCGGCTAAAGAAGGAAAAAGCTGGACAAACAATTGAGAAGTTTATGGGGGTGTTCAAGACACTTCATATCAACATACGTTCGCTGAGGTTCTTGAGCAGATGCCTAGTTATGCAAAGTTTATGAAAGGTATTCTCTCTCGGAATGTGAAGCTAGATGATTTAGAGACAGTTGCTCTTACGGAGGAATGCAGTGCTATGTTGCAACAGAAGTTGCCTCCGAAACTTAAAGATCCAGGTAGCTTCACTATTCCGTTTACTATTGGAAAAGTGTCTTTTGATAGATGCTTATGCGACTTGGGAGCTAGCATCAATATGATGTTTTTGTCAATCTTCAAGCAGTTGGACTTGCCTGATCCAAAACTGACTTGTATGACCTTGCAGTTGGCAGACCATTCTATTGCATATCCGTGAGGTATTGTGGAGAATGTCTTGGTCAAGGTTGATAAACTCATCTTCCCTGCTGATTTTATAATTCTTGATTTCGAGGAGGATAAGAAGATTCCCATAATCTTGGGATGACCTTTCTTAGCGACTGCCGACACCTTGATAGATGTGCAGAAGGGTGAGCTCACAATGCGAGTTCGTGGATCAGGATGTTACTTTTAATATGTTCAATGCTATGAAATTTCCTACAGATATGAGGAGTGCTTAAAAGTGGAGTTTGGTCGATTCAGTGGTTACATCAGAATTGATCAACTGCTAAGGTCCGATGCCTTAAGAAAAAGCCTTGTTGGAGAATTCAGATAGTGAAGATGACGAAGGTGAAGAATAATTGCAATATTTGAATACTTCTCCCTGGAAAAGGGAAGATTGATATGCCTTTTGAATCTCTTGGAATGGAGGAATTGAACAAAGCTCCTAAACGCCTCAAGCCATCTATTGAGGAAGCTCCCACTCTGAGCTTAAGCCTTACCTGAGCATTGGAGTTATGCATTTACCTGAGCATTTTTAGGTGAGGCATCTACTCTGCCTGTTATTATTGCATCGGCCTTTCAGGTAGTGATGAGGAAAAGCTTCTGAGGATTCTGAGAGAGTTCAAATTGGCAATCGGATGGACTATAGTAGATATCAAGGGAATCAGCCCTTCTGACTGTATGAATAAAATTATGCTAAAGGAAGGTAGCAAGCCTACGGTCGAGCAGCAAGAACACTTAATCCAATCATGAAGGAAGTAGTGAAGAATGAGATTCTTAAGTGGCTAGATTGCAGGGATCATCTATCCTATATCTGACAGCTCATGAGTAAGCCCCGGTTCAATGTATGCCAAAGAAAGGTGGTATTATTGTGGTAGCAAATGAGAAGAATGAGCTAATTTCTACTAGAACAGTCACGAGATGGAGAGTTTGCATGGATTATATGAAGATGAACAAAGCCACTAGAAAGGATCACTTCTCTTTTCCCTTTATTGATCAGATGATTGACAGGTTGGCCGGTCATGATTACTATTGTCTTCTAGATGGCTATTCGGGTTACAATCAGATTTGTATCACTCCAGAAGATCAGGAGAAAACTACCTTTACTTGTCCATTTGGTACTTTCGCCTTCAGACAAGTTTCTTTTGGTATGTGTGGTGCGCCAGCCACATTTCAGAGATGTATGATGGCCATCTTTTATGACATGATTGGCCCGAATATGGAAGTGTTCATGGATGACTTCTCAGTCTTTGGCCATTCTTTTGATGAATGCTTGCAAAATTTGGGACACGTTCTCAAGAGGTGTGTTGAGACCAATCCGGTTCTCAATTGAGGGAAATATCACTTTATGGTGCGACAGGGCATTGTTCTTGGGCATAAGGTTTCTAGTAAAGGTCTAGAGGTGGACAAGGCCAAGGTGGGGGTCATTGAGAATCTTCCTCCACCTATTTCTGTTAAGGGAATTCACAGTTTTCTTGGTCATGCGGGTTTTTACAGGCGTTTCATCAAGGTCTTCTCGAAAATTTCAAAGCCATTGTGCAGTCTGCTAGAGAAAGATGTTCCTTTCAAGTTTGATAACGAGTGCCTTGCAACTTTTGAGACATTGAAGAAGAATTAATAACAGAATCAGTCATAACTGCACCTGATTGGAATGAACCTTTTGAAATGATGTGCGACGCAAGTGACTATGCAGTTGGAGCAGTTCTTGGGAAGAGGAAGAACAACATATTTCATGTGGTCTACTATGCTAGTAAGACCTTAAATAGTGCTCAACTGAATTATACTACTACGGAGAAAAGAACTTTTGGCTATCATCTATGGTTTTGAGAAATTTTGATCTTATCTACTTGGGACTAAGGTGACAGTTTTCGCTGATCAAGCTGCAATTCCATATCTCATCTCAAAGAAGGACTCGAAGCCTAGATTGATTAGATGGATTCTTTTGCTCCAAGAATTTGAACTAGAGATCAAGGACAAAAAGGGAACGGGAAAATCAAGTCGTTGATCATCTCTCACATTTAGAAAATCCTAATGCTACTTTATTAGATAAGACATTGATAAATTGAGTCTTTTCCCGATGAGCAGCTGTTTGGAGTGCAAGAAGAAGAAAAGTGGTTTGCAGACATTGGGAACTACCTTGTGAGTAATATCATGCCTCCCGAATCATCTTCTACTCAACAGAAGAAATTTCTACATGAAGTAAAGTGGTATATATGGGATGAACCATTTCTTTTTCGACAAGGAGCTGACCAAATCATCAGGAGATGTATTCCTTACAGCGAAACGGTGGGAATCTTCTGAGATTGCCACTCAACGGCTTATGGAGGACACTATGGTGGAGAAAAGACAGTGGCTCGTGTTCTTCAAACAGGTTTCTTTTGGCCAACCTTGTTTAAAGATGCTCATCAGTTTTTTTTTGAAATGTGATCGATGTCAACGTGTGGGTAATATGTCCAAATGGGATGAGATGCCTCTTAATGTGCTTCTCGAGGTTGAGGTCTTTGATGTTTGGGGAATTGACTTTACGGGGCCATTTGTCTCATCTTGTAACAATCAGTATATCTTGTTGGTGATGGAATTTACGGATGAGCGGAAGCGTGAAATAACATTTATTCTGTAAAAACCATATACCGCACATATAGAAAAATGTATAAAAGGGAAAAACTGAGGAATCGAAATCATACCTCGTGAATCTAAGCTTTATAAAATTGGAGTACTAGCAGTTGTTCCTCAGTGTTTGAAGCACTCTACCGGTATCCACCAAGAATGATCCTCTTCGATGAACCTTTTATAAAACCGAGCTTTTATAAAATGGAGTTTTTGGGAGAGAGAGAGAGAGAGGAAGAAGATGGAGGCTAGGGTTTTCATAAAACAAAAATTGTGTTAATAGAATGAGCCATCTCATTCTATTTATAGGGCTCTCCTAGGGTTTTGTAATATATCTTTATATATATTAACCCCCACATTTTATCTTCATAAAATGCTTTAATAATAATTAAAACTATTTTAATCATTATTTCTTTTTCTTAACTATTTAGAAAATAATTCTCTATCTCATTATTTCATCAAAGAAAATATTTTTTATGGTGTGACCCTATAGGTTCAATATTATGCCTGTAGTAGAAATAAATAATAATAAAATTTTATTAATTATTTACATGAATACTAAAATTCACTAAATATAATTAACTGATTAATTATATTTATTCTACATCGTGAGTGATGCTTCTCAACATATCACGACTATCCGGATAATATGAATTCACTGCTTAGAATATCAAGAACCTGTTAGTGACTAGTTACCGTACAATGAATTCATTCTACCCTTATAATATCCTGAATAAATACAAGGCATGGATCTCGTGTCAGGCCTATCAAATTTAATCATATGATTCTTATTCAAAATGCAAAGTTCATATTAATGTAAATTAGAAACTCCTTTCTAATTTCATACAATCTGGCCAGAGGTTCCAGAACTCGCATACTAAGAATAACATAGGATATTCTCTTCCTATAATGGAAGGGGTAGATCCTCTATTGACGTTAACTATCTCTATACACAAATCCCTATGCCCGGATTAGGCCTAATGGATGTCCTTGAGACTAAGGACTAAACCAAAGCACAGTTCATTATATATAAGATACCTTTACGATCTCAAGTCTAAGGACACTTGTACAACTATCACTTAGTGAATAACTATTGACACGTGAGTAATCTCCATTAGTTGTTCAACTTATCGAGTCATGTTCAGTGAACTTATTCCCTAATAAGCACCTACATACCAGCTATAGTGTCACCACACAAATGCCTATGAGAACAGACATCCTCCTGAAGGGAGCAAGCATAGTATGTACCAATCTTTGCGGATCCACTAACATCCGATTAGTTATCCATTGATCAGGAACTGTTTTAAGGCCAGAGTTGTCATCTTCTAGATCTCACTATTATAATCTCATTATAATTCTAGAAGCTTTACTCTAAACTATGGAACATCTTATTTAATACACTTCAAATAGATAAAGCCCATAACAAGTCTTTTATTAATTCAAATGAAATCAAATAGGAATACAAGAAAGTTCTTCCTAACTCATCATACATGATTGGATTTAGGACAAACACTTTCAATCTCCCACTTGAACTAAAGCCAATCACCCTGGTATCTAATACCCATCTTCTCTTTATGACGATCAAAGTGAATCCGAGACAATGACTTTGTGAGTGGGTCTGCTACGTTGTTATGTGTGTCAACTCTCTCAATCTTGACATCTCCTCTTTCAATGATTTCCCTAATGAAATGAAAGCGTCGCAAAACATGTTTGGAATTTTTATGAGACCTAGGTTCCTTGGCTTGTGTTATTGCTGTGTTGTTATCACAATACAACATAATAGGCTCCTCAATGCTAGGAACAACTCCCAACTTAGAAACAAATTTCCTCATCCAAACGGCTTCTTTTGCAGCCTCACTTGCAGCTATATATTCTGCTTCCGCTGTGGAGTCAGCTGTTCTAGACTGTTTGGAACTCTTCCAGCTAATCGCACCACCGTTCAGAGTAAACACGTACCCTGACATGGATTTGCTATCATCACTTTCTGATTGAAAACTAGAGTCAGTATAACCCTCTATTTTCAACTCATATCCGCCACCAAAAACAAGAAAAATATCCTTAGTCCTTCACAAGTACTTAAGGATGTTCTTCACTGCTTTCCAGTGGTCTTCACCTGGATTGGACTGATATCTGCTCGTCACACTGATTGAATAAGCAACATCAGGCCTAGTACATAACATCGCGTACATGATAGATCCTATTGCTGAAGCATAAGAAATCTTACTCATACGCTCTCTTTCCTCAGGTGTCTTAGGAGACATCTTTTCGGAAAGGGACACTCCATGGCTCATCGGTATGAGACCTCTTTTGGAGTTTTCCATGCTAAACCTTTTATGCACTTTCTGGATGTATGTACCCTGGGTAAGACCTATCATTCTTCTAGATCTATCTCTATAGATCTTCATACCGAGAATGTAGGATGCTTCTCACAAGTCCTTCATAGTGAAGTTCTTCGATAACCACACTTTGACTGATTGCAGCATCGGTATATCATTTCCTATAAGAAGTATGTCATCCACATACAATACAAGAAATATTACCGCGCTCCCACTAACCTTCTTGTAGACACATGGTTCATCTATGTTTTTGATTAAAACCAAACTCTTTGATTGTCTCATCAAAACGGATGTTCCCATCTACGAGAAGCTTGCTTTAAACCATATACGGTTCGCATCAGCTTACACACTAGGTGTTCATTTCCTTTAAAAAGAAAACCCTCTGGCTGTGTCATATACACTTCCTCTTCAAGGTTTCCATTGAGGAAGGCCGTTTTCACGTCCATTTGCCAGATCTCATAGTCGTAGTAAGCAGCAATCGCAAGCAAAATCCGAATTGATTTTAAGAGGGCTACAGGCGAAAAAGTTTCATCAAAGTCAATCCCATGTCTTTGTCTGAATCCTTTTGCCACGAGCCTGGCCTTATAGGTCTCCACCTGGCCATCTGCTCCAATCTTTCTTTTGTATACCCATTTGCACTCAATAGGCTTCACACCCTCAGGTGCTTCAACCAAAGTCCATACTTGGTTGGTATACATAGATTCCATTTCGGATTTCATGGCACTTTGCCATTTCTCTGAGTCAACACTACTCATAGCCTCATTATAGGTCATAGGATCATCATCATCAATGATTAATAACTCATTGTCATTCTCAATGACAAGGCCATAATACCTCTCAGGTTGGCGAGACACTCTCCCTGACCTACGAATGGGCTGTTCCATAGAAGGTTGTTCAGTCTGAACAGGTTGTTTCCACTTGATTCGTAGTAGTTTGTGCTTCTTGAACTTCATCAAGTTCAATTTTGCTCCCACTGTTTCCTTCAAGGATAAACTGCTTTTCCAAAAAGGTAGCATGTGTAACACCCCCAGATCCGGGGTCGGGGATCCGGGTCGTCACGGTCTTTCTTTCCACAATATCACTTCACTTAATTAATAATAAATAACCTTATGCTGTGACCCCACACTAACACACACCATAACCCGTTATAGTCTCAGAGATGAAATTTAAATAAGTACAAGTCTTTGAATCCACAATTTAAAAGTTATTACAACCCAAAATGATTACTTGATAAATTTACAGTTAATTGCCATTATCTGCCACAAGTTATAATTATACATAATTGATTCTCAAAAGTAGATGGTCTGATCTACAATAGATCTACCTCTGCAGCTATAGCAGCTACAACATCAACGGGAAGACGCGGGACGCTTCCCACGCGCTTGCACTGGGTCTGCTGGGGTCTGGCCATCTCTCCTAACTGTTGTTGTGTGATGAAGAAATAAAGCAAGGGTGAGCAGCAAGCCCACCAAAATAATATGTATAATGATTTACAATATATGAGCCTACTCATAATACTCATGAAAGTCTTGGTCAAAAGAAATGAACCAAGTTTGATATCTTAATGCGATGAAGTCGCAAAATATTCAGTATATATACATATATACTTTTCAAAATATTGGAAGTCCTCTTCCATGCATAATATACACAAAGTCCCAGTGTATAACTGTATATAAAAAAAATATCGTTGCAAGGTGATCTCATATATCTAACCTTGTCTCAACGTTTTTCTGAAAATCTTTGTCATTCATAAGACAATTATTAATTAGATATAAGTTTAAAAGATGAGGTTACCAAATACCCCAATATACTTATATCTTTCCCAATACTACTTGAACTACCACCGTTCAAGTTATAATCAGTTTCAAAAGTTCATCACATAGATGAGACTACAAGACAAGATTTGAATAGATTCAATCTTTGAAATATTATTGAATGAAATAAAGTTACGAGATACTTTATTTAGTCCCGATATATATATATCCACATATATATATATCTCTTAAACATTTCCTGGAACCTCTGTTATGTAAAGTATGAACAGAGTTTGAAACATCCAATGAACTTTGGAAAGGAAAAGAATTTTGGCATAAACCCGATATCTCGCTGATCAGGCAAAGATACCAATAAGTAACCTTTTCTACTAGTAGATGGACGAATTCCCCACTGGTCATCACCCTGGTCATAATTAAGACCTATGCTGGACTGCCACTCAGCCACTTATGCATTTGATGGACTCCCACTGAGCCACTTACACAATAATAGACCGTACCCCGGCCTGTCGCTTATGCCGACTCAATGAGAGGGGCTTACTTCCCGAACGTTGGGCAAGTAATCAATTCATTTACCAAATCTGCAACCTTGTTGCGAATATAAAATACACCACAGAGCCGGATTCCCCAGGTTTTGAGCGAGTATTTAAATCCCCTTAAAAGGAAGATCTTAAATATAAAAATGAGTTTTGGGATCCGCTCTGACTTTTAAAAATCATTTTGAAGACTCGAAAACACTTTAAAGAGTGTTTGGAGTAAGGCTGATTTAATGAAGTAAATCAGTCCCCAGAATATTTTAGAAAATGACTGAATATTATTATTTTAATTAATATTCCCATAAAGAATAATCTTTATAAAAATAATTGAAGTAGAAGTTTTAAAACTTATACTTAAAACGAATATTAAATAACCAAAGATATACTTATATAAAAGTATTATCTTTATTTGAATAACCGAAAATAAGTTTGATTATTTACACCTTATTCTTTAATAAAATAAAGAATATACCTCAGCAAATAATCGGAGTCATAGATCCTCAAATGAATATTCAGATAATATTCAATAAATAAAATACGCTGAGTCATAATACCTCGAATGAATATTATAAATAATATTCATTAAATAAAATAAAGGAGTCATACATCCTCAAATGAATATTCAAATAATATTCAATAAATAAATAAAAGGAGTCATAAGTCCTCGAATGAATATTCAAATAATATTCAATAAATAATATAAAAGAGTCATAAGCCCTCGAATGATATTCGAAATAATATTCAATAATAAATAAAGTTTAAAGTTATCGAATAAACCTTATTCGATTAATAGTTTGGAAAACTATAACCATATATAAATAAATATATATATATATATATCCATATCCATATATATACAAAATCTACTCGGGATCCTCGACTCCCAGTTTTAGAAAATATTTTCACCTTTGGGTCCCTATACTAAGGGTATACGCAAATACCGCTTATCTCTAGCATAGGTATTATGCAACGAATAAGCATTTGAACCAACAGATATATATTTCAAGAATATGAAACAGGCATGCATATATACCATATCACATGCTACAATATATCGCAACATTTGCTAATATAAACATCATGCATCTATCGCAAGATAATGCATATACATATATACATCACAACAACAGTATAACGGATAGAATACTTGCCTGAGCGACTGGGGTTACGAATGGCTCGGGACGAGTCTGGTAACCTATAAACAACAAGTAAGTTGGAATTAAACCAAAGTCACTTGTAAATCTATACTTTAACTAACTTAGACTCTAACGCTTATTCTGCGCTTACTGATTCGCTTAAGTCACTCGGGTACCCTCGGCTCCACCATTTTTAATAATTTAACCTTTACGAGTTTTAAAGCGATTCCTTCGCGAATGTCTTACCAACTGCCTAACACACTTACCATAAATGTTTCATACATTAATTAACCCTTTTTGGTCTTTAACCTATGTTTCAAAGTAAGGCGAGGGAAAAAGTTTCGTTCGCGAAACGCCGTTACTTGAAACGGTCGTTTCTCCTAAATCGTGCATCGGAATCGAACGAACTACATATCAAAACGAAGCTCGTAACATGAGCTACCTAAACATGGCAGTGGTCACAATCTAGCAGGGGGTCCTCGGGTCCTAATGTTATGCACAAAACAGTCTAAAGAAAATCGGACGTTACGACGACTATGTTTACGCGATTACCAATATTTATACCACTCCAATTCTTTACCAATTCACTACAAACCACCCAACCATCATCAATACCTCAAACACAACTTATATCAAGGCAAGGTCAGTCCATAATCTCAAGGTTTTCCAACTTATTCAACCACAAACATGATCTACTAACCATAACTTAAGATTCATTAACCATTAACCAAGATTCATATCCAAAATCACCACAAATCCAACCAAACCATCTATCATACATGGATCTTGCTATTCATACATGGATATTTCTATATATACATTAATCCATCCATAAACTCATCAAAACTCAAAGTTCAAACTATAAGTTAAAGGTGAAAGTTGTTTATACCTCCTTGAAGCTTCCTAACACAACCCAAGAGCTTTGAATGCCTAAAAGAACCTTGATCCTTGCTTGTATAACCTTAATCTTTCATAAAAATTCAAGAAAACTAAAGTTATTTCTTGAAGGTTACTATTCACCATCTTCTTCCTTGATTTATAGAAAAAGATTGGCTTGGAATTAGAAGCTTAAACTTATAGGAAGTATGTAACTATCCATGGGGAAGCTTAGATAATTACCTTGCTAAATAGTAAGTGGTGGAGCTTGGATCTTCAAATTTTAAGAAATGGGCCGAGAGCTAGCTTGGGAAGAAGATATTTTTGTGTTTTGTTTGATGAAAATGAAATGATTTGCTTGGTTGGTTGATTTTTGTGTTGTTTTTGGTTAATGACTTAATTAACCTTGATTTTGTGTGGTTATAATTCAACCACACTTCCTTCCCTTCTATGTCATGCTTGTGTCACCTTGCACATGTCATTATGCTCCCACTTGTCCACACCTTGTGGTTTGATGATGTCACAATCCCTGGCTTCTTGTACAAGCTTGTCTCTTGGTCACTTATTTATTTTACGGTTCGCTTATCTTTCGTTCTCGTTTATCGTTTGAGGGATCATACCCGGGATCTTATTACTTAGGTTCCCTTAACCTTTCTCAATATATTATATTCCTTTTATGATCCTCTCCTATAATCCTTTAATTTCAATCCTTTTTATCCTGTTACCTTATACTCAATTCTCTCCGTATCTTGTGGATTTCCGGGAAAAATCAAAGTGTTCGGAATTGGATTCTGACGATCTTTACATACACTTATATACCACATAGAGTACTAATAATATCCCATAAGATCAATAACAGAACCCCTACATAGCGTGGCATGAAAAGTTTTCTCGTTCAGCAAAAACACTATTCATAAGGGTTTCAAAATTTCTCAAAAATTGGGGTTATTACACTGGATCCAAGGCACACATTAGCCTATTATGACCACGAATCTGGTCTAACCACGAATCTGGTCTAACCACGAATCTGGTCCATATTTAAAAACAATCCAATTCCAAAATCACAATATGATAAGCAGTGTAAATCAATACGCTGAATTATAAACAACATTTATCTTGAAGCATAGGGTGATATATAATTTCCTGAAGGTATAACAAGGAAATCATAAAGATTCACTTTCAATCAAAGAAAGAATCAAAAAGAGGAAGACCAAGGGTTCAAGGGTTACAAGGATTGGTCTTCTGTTATACAAGGCATAAGGGTTGGCATATGAAGCAATCTCATATCAAGAATTAATATAAGGTAGATTTGTATTTGTGGAGTAGGATCGTATAGGTGTGGTTCGTATTCAAGAATTCAACAATCAATGGTTCACAAGAATCAGGATTGCGACTCAAGATCAATGAGAATCAGGGTTTAGGGTTAAGTACTTCAAAGTACTTGCAATATAGAACAAGGACTATTAGGAATACTTGCAATTATACTACAAGGATGGGCAGAAACACTTGCCTTATCAATTCGCTTTTACTCTACTTGTACTTATCAATTGGTTCCCACTCACTGACTACTTGCTTTCCCTTTCTATATTTTGGTTCCTCTGTTAAACATCATATTTATGTATCAATACTAATTCTCATCTCATTCTACACATTACAAGCTTTTAACTACCCTTCGTTTCACCCAAATTCGATGTACGGATTAAAAGTTATGATAAAAACCGTCAAATAATGCACATACAGTAATATTATACAACAATCGGATCCTATATAGCACATAGCACGTAAGATATTCGATCAAAATAATTATTCAAAGAAGATTCGGGGTTAAAATGATTTTCCAGGTATTTAATACGAATTTTTGAACATTTTCGGGATTAAAACGGGTCTCCGAATTATTTTATAATTAAATAACAGAGTTTCAACACCCGAATCTGACTTTAAAATGATTAAATAATAATTATCGAGATTTGAAAATAATTTTAAATAATATTTTAAAGCTCAAAACTATTTTTCAGGATTTTAAAATCGAAATAAATAATTAAATCTAATTAAATAATCAATTAAAATTAATTAATAACTAATTAAATTAATTAATCAATTAATATTTAAATTAATTGACTAATTCAATAATTAATTATCAACTAGTATTAATTAATTAAGATTTATTTTTAAATTAAAAATAATTTTGAAAAATTAAAAAATGAATTTTTAGAATTTAAAATAAACAAAACAATTTTTGAAAATAATTATAAAAAGAAAAATACATTTTCTAAAAATAAGAAAACATTAATCTGATTTTTGAACATTTTAAAACATAAATCTGAGTTTTGCAAATTTTTGAAACTGAAATACTGAAAATACAAATTTTACAAAAACCCGGGGGCTAAAATGTAATTGTTACAGTCACCCCCTCTATTCGCCGGCCGGAGTTTCACCGCGCCGTCGCCGGTCGACTTTACCCTGCCCAGAACAACGTGTAAAGCTGCAGAGTTATTGTTCTTTCTTCCAGGAATTCAAATATGCAAGTAGAATCTTCAAATATCACAGAGTTTGGCCGGAATGATCGATTGAAAATCTCGTCGCCGGTGAGGTCATTTTTTTGGCCACCACTTTCCAGGAATCGTCGATTAAAAATAATAGTACCATTCGATTTATCTTTCAACGATCTACACAACCATGGAATCAATTTTAACTCATAACTCCTAACAAAGAAACGCCTAATTTTCAATTAAGAACATTCAAATTTATAAACCCTAGTTTTTAATTTCGAGAATCAAACATCAATTTGTACATGTTATTGAACTTCAAATCAATCATATAATATACCAAAATGACCAGGATAAAATTATCTACAAGATACAATCATCAAATCATATCAACAACATCAAGAACGAAATTTCATAATTTAATCTTTATATAATTTGAAATAAAACAATTAAATAAGAAAATTACCTTGATTTCTGCACTGGTATTGATGATTGATTATGAAAGAGCTTTCGAGAGTTTCGATTTGATATATTGCACCCTCGAATCAGAGTTTGATAACGCCTTCCTTTGTGCGTTTGATTTTCAAGAACGTGTCGATTAATAAGGGTTTTCTCTGTAAATTCTATATTTTTACTGACTGATTATGATTATACAAATAAAATAAGATAAGAAAAGGGCTATATATATATTTTTGGAATATTGGTTCGTGTTGGATTGTATTGGATCAAAAAATTAGTTACTTAGCCGCTAAGTAACTGCAAAAATGATCCATTTTGATACCCGTATTGGATAATTATCCAAATCGGGCTTCTTATAAAACACTTTATACGAAAATAATGTAATACTACCCCATCTTTCAAGAATACAGGTTTTGTTGATTTATCGAAATGATTATAGTATCGAAAATTTTATGCCGGGACGCATACGGGTCAAACCGTAATCCAGATTGAAAAAGTTAAAACACGGAAATTGTTTAGAATGATCAGATTAGGTTAGGAAGAAGTTTTTTGAAGAGTTTCGGGTTGTAAAAACGTAAAAAGAGTTGAGGTTGGATGATTCCCGGTTGTTAGGAATATGTTGTGTACTTGTTGATAACTTGAACAAAACACTTAGTAGATTGTAGTTAAGTGAAATTGTAGCTTTCAACGGATAATCACTATCAACATCCGTTGAAAGAGTATCTTATGTAACAATAAGACTAGTAGCACATTCCTGCATACTTGGATAGCTTAGTGAACTAGATGTTGTAGATTGTCCAAGTTATGTTAACTACTAGATTGATATGCAAGACAAGATGGTTAATTGTAAATATTAGATGCGTTATAATCATGTGTAAATGAAGTAGAGTTAACTATCAAGAAGACAGTCTCAACGGATGATTTACAAAGCTTCAATGGATGATCAATATTAGTCTCGACGGATGATCAACCTGAGTTCCAACGGATGATCAACCTGAGTTCCAACGGATGATCAATCTAAGTTCCAATGGATGTTCAAATTCAAAAGAGCAGTTGATAGTGACTTGAAAGTCACATGCATTGGTTGTATGCAAATGGAATGTGGCAGCCTGTTTGAAGGTTTTAGTGAACAAAGAAGCATTTCTATTTCTATGCTAAACAGATGATATTCAAAGATACTGGAAAGAGAAGTGTAGCAGCATGAATTTAGACTAGATACAATTTGTCTTATTGTCTTGTCTTACTTTCATGTAACTTGGTAATATATAAACCAAGTGTAGCAAGTTGAAATGAGTAAATGAGAGCAAGAAAAACTAGTGAAACAGATAAAGCAAAATCTGTAAAAAAATTCTCAGAATTTCTTGTTGTTCAACTTGTAAGCAGCTGTGTACTATTTGTATCACAGAGTTCTCTACTTAATATATATCTCTGGTGGAAAAATTCAATCCACCAGAAAGTTTTTAAATACTTATATTTAATTTCTTTGTGATTTGACATCTGTTATATTCTTATTCCGCACCATTGCAAATCAAACACAGTTATCTATTTGTAGAAGAATTATTCTTAAAATTCAAAAAGAAGCAAGAATTACATTCAACCCCTCCTTTCTGTAATTCTTGTTTAGATTGTTTGGGAATAATAATTGGTATCAGAGCAAGCTCTTGAAGGACAAAGAGTTTAAAGATCACAACAACTAACAAGATGAACAGAAAAGATGTTGGAGTAAATATTCCATTTCTAGACAAAGACAACTATCACCATTGGAAGGTGAAGATGCACCTGCATCTCCTATCTCAAGATGAAGCATATGTGGACTGTATTGAGAAAGGTCCACATATTCATATGAGAGCTTCTACAGGAAATGAAGCATCAGTCCGAAAGCCACAAGCAGAATGGTCAGATCCAGATAAAGAACAAGTTCCAAAGGATAAAAAGGCCATGAACATTCTGTTTAATGGTGTTGACAGTGACATGTTTGACAACATCATAAATTGCAAAACTGCTAAGGATGTCTAGGATACAATTCAAGTTATATGTGATGGAACTGAGCAAGTTAGGGAGAACAAAATGCAACTCTTGATTCAGTAATATGGGCATTTCCATAGTAAAGAAGGTGAGTCGCTCACTGATATTTTCAGTAGATTCCAAAAATAACTGAATGTTCTAAAACTGCATGGGAGGGTCTATCAAACAAAAGACTCAAACCTCAAATTCCTTAGATCTCTGCCAAAGGAATGGGAGCCTATGACAGTCTCATTGAGAAATTCTCAAGATTATAAGGAGTTCACCTTGGATAGATTGTATGGTATCCTAAAAACCTATGAGCTTGAAATAGAGCAATATGAAAAGATGGAGAAAGGAAGAAATAAGGGAGGGTCCATTGCATTAGTTGCTGAGCAAGAAAAGGAGATAAAGGTTGAAGCTGTTGATTCTACACCAAACCTTAGAGTTTGTGAAGGCAAAGGTAAAGGGCTAATAGTTGAATATGAAGATCATTTTAGTCAAGATGACATGGATGACATAGATGAGCATCTTGCTTTTCTATCCAGGAGATTTGCCAAGCTCAAATTCAAGAAGAATTTTGGAGCAGCCAAGTCAAACAGAAACATGGTTAATAAGTCTAAATTCAAGTGTTTCAAGTGTGGCTTGGCAGGTCACTTTACGAGTGAGTGTAGAAAGCCTGATTCTGGTAAAAAAAAGGTTTGAACCTATTGATTATAAGCATAAATTCTTTGAGTTGCTCAAGCAAAAGGAAAGGGCTTTCAATACATAAGAGAATGACTGGGCGGCAGATGGATTTAGAAGAGGATTGTTATTCCCTAACAATACAACAAAAATTATAGAAAGGGGGTTGAATGTAATTCTGGCTACTTTTTCAGATTTTAAAGCAGTTCTAACTTGATAAATATAACAGTGTTTGATTAGCATTTGTGCGGAATAAAAAGATGATAGAAATCAAAACACTAAGTAATAAAAACAAAAGCTTTTAAAAGATTCTGGTGGATTTAAAGGTATCCACCAGATATATATATATATATATATATATATATATATATATCAGTTTGAGAACTCTGTATAGCTTAAAATGGCTTACAGCTGCTTTACAAGTAGAACAAACAAACTACAGAGAAATTCTTGACAAATACAGCTTTTTATCTTTCTTTTAAAATGTGTTTGCTTAGTTGAATGTTCTATTTGCTGCACTTGGTTTATATATCACCAAGTTTACATGACAATAAGACAAGATAATAAAACAAAACATATCCAGTCAGACTTCATGCTGCTTCACTACTCTATTCCAGCATCTTTTATATCTTCACAATTGCATGGAAATGGTAATGCTTCTTTGTTCTCAAATTCCTGCTTAACAGGCTGCCACATTCCTTTTGCAAACATCCAATACATGTGACTGTGTTGTCACTGTTAACAACTATTTGAATTTGATCATCCGTCGAGAATATGCTTGTCATCCGTCGGTAAGCTTTGTTGATCATCCGTCGGGAGTCTTGTAAATTATCCATCGGGTGTCTATTCGTCACTTGACTCCATTTCACTTATACAGAATTACAAGACATCTCATATTTACAATTAATCAATCTATTCTATATATCAATCTAGTAGTCAACATGACTTACAAAACTCTAAGCAAGCTACTTGACTAGTACATGTTGTTTACAGAAATGTGCTACAGTTCTTATTGTTACATAAGCTACTCACTCGATGGATGTTTATCTGTCATCCGTCAGGACCGTAAAGTTTATCCGTCAGGACTAAATTTGATCATCCGTCGAGTGCTACAATATTCACTAAGTTAAATCTACTAAGGTGTTTTGTTTAACTTATCATCAAGTTCACAACATATTCCTAACAAGGATAAAGATACAAGTTATGTAAATCTAGCACTTATGGCCAAGTCAGATGAAACAGAGACCAGTTCATCAAGCAATCTAGATAATCACAACCAACCTAGCTCATTTATTTAAAGCTGAGTGTAATGATGCCATAATTGACATGTCTACTGAATTATATCATCTGTGTGTTACACTCAAGTCTCTCACTAAAGAAAACAATAAAATTAAAGAGAACAATGTGTTTTTAGGTGAAAAAAATAATGTGTTAGAGACTCAATTTATTGAGTTCGAAAACTTGAGAATAAAATACAAGATTGCTAAGGATGAACTAACTGAATCCTTAAAGAAAGAGGAGATTTTAAGAAAGCAACTTGAACGAGAACATGAAGTAATTAAGGCATGGAAATCATCTAGAGATGCCCATGCTCAAATTACTAAAGTTCAAGGTATAGAATCTTTTTGTGATGCAGCCTGGAAAAAGAGCAAGGAGAAGCTTGATTCCAATTTGGTTGAAGGACTTTCAACAGATGTGGATTCGACGGATGACGAAAATGATCCGTCGAATAATCAAAAGAATTATCCATCGAAAGACAATGAGCCACATCCGTTGAGTGAAAGTAAACCAGTCAGTAAAGCTAATCTAGCTAAACTAAATGAAAAATATTGATCAGTTTCTAAGAACTTTGTTCCAGGAGAAACAAGTCAAGTGAAACAGGACAAAAGAGTCAATGTAGGTCATCTGTCTATCAAGAAATTGAATGATAGGTTGGAGAAAATTGAAGTGAAAGGAGAATCAAAAAGGAAAAATAATAGAAATGAGAAAATAGGAATTAACAAACATAACAGCTACACACCTGATAAATATGCACCAATAATTTTTTTTGTTAAGTGTGGTAGTGTTAATCACTTGTCTGTTAATTGCAAACTTGCTATGCCTGCTCTCATGTCTGCACCATCTTTATTTCCCAGCATGCCTACATTGCCTGTAACTGTTATGCCTGCACACAATTTGAATGCACAATAAGCTAACATGCCATTTGCATAAAATCCATATTATGCTGCATTTAGTATACCACAAATGCAATTTAGCAAGCCTTACTGGAATAACATATTTGCACTAAAAATGCCTTTCCATGTAATCAAGCCGTGTATGATAATTCTATAATGATGAATGGTTTTAAGGGTTCTACTCAATTGACTAAGGATGAACTTCAAGTACCTAATTTAAATGAAGACAAACTCAAGAAACCTAAGAAAAAGGCTAACAAAATAGGACCCAAGGAAACTTGGGTACCAAAATCAACTTGATTTAATTTTGTTGTGTGCAGGGAAACAGAAAGAATCTTTGGTATTTGGATAGTGGGTGCTCAAGGCACATGACTGGAGATTCCACCCTGCTCACTGAGTTCAAGGAAAGAGCTGGCCTAAGTATCACTTTTGGAGATGACAGCAAGGGTTATACTATGGGATATGGCTTGATTTCAAAAGATAATGTCATCATTGAAGAAGTTGCCCTGGTGGATGGTCTCAAGCATAATTTGTTGAGTATTAGCCAACTTTGTTTATCAAGCATCATTCAGAAAGAAGATTGATTCAACAATTGAAAACCCTCTATAATTACTCCACATGGATTTATTTGGCCCAGTAAATATATTGTCAATCTCAAAGAAAAGGTATTGTCTAGTAATTTTGGATGATTTCTCAAAGTTCTCTTGGACATATTTTCTGAAGTCCAAAGATGAAGCTAGTAAAATCATTATCAATCATATAAGACGAGTTAAAAATCATCCTAATTTCAAAGTAAGAAGAATCAGGAGTGACAATGGAACTGAGTTCAAGAATTCTGTGATGAGATCATTTTGTGAAGAGATTGGGAACATGCATGAATTCTCAGCAGCAAGAACCCCATAACAAAATGATGTGGTGGAAAGAAAAAACAGGATATCTTATTGAAGCTGCAAAGACAATGCTAGAAGAATCAAAGTTACCAACTTACTTTTGGTCTGAAGCTGTAAACACTACATGCTACACTCAGAATATTTCTTTGGTCAATCAAGCAAAATGCATGACACCCTACCAATTGTTCAAGAACGGGAAGCCAACACTAAACTTTCTTCATGTCTTTGGCTGTATGTGCTATATCTTAAGGATTCAAACTGATCAGCACGGAAAGTTTGATGCCAAAGCAGATGAAGGCATTTTTGTTGGATATGCTGTTGGAAAAGCATATAGAGTCTACAATCTAAGAACCAAAATTGTTATGGAAGCTGTACATGTTGTGTTTGATGATAGAAAGATTGAAGGACTGCAAGATGGAGATTTTCATGAAGGCCTCAAATTTGATAATGTTGAGATGGTTTGTGATGACAGTGATGATGAGAGTGATCAAGGAGAAAAACCTAAGGACAATGCAGAAAAGTCTACAACCAATGAAGCACATAATTCAACATCCGTCGAAAGACCAAGTGCATCATCCGCTGGAAGACAATCTGCATCATCCGTCGAAAGACAGAATTCAACATCCATTGAACCTTCAGTAGAAATTGAGGGCCAATACATATCACAGGTAGAAAGAACCCCAACTACAAGTCAAAGATCCACAAACTCAGGGGGAGTTTCTTCTAATCAAAACTCTGTCACACATCAAGACAATAATGAGGCCTCTTCATCTAGAGCTAATCTACTCCAACAGAGAAAATGGAACTAGAGATCACCCATTTGAACTGATCATTAGTGATGCATCTTCAAGAGTGCAAACAAGGAAAACAACTTAAGATGAATGTCTATATAGCAGCTTTCTATCTCAGGAAGAGCCTAAAAAGGTGGAAGAAGCTCTGTTGGATCCTGATTGGGTTTTAGCTATGCAAGAGGAGCTAAACCAATTTGAAAGGAAAAAAAAGTATGGAAGCTGGTACCAAAGCCTAAAGGAAATAATCGTATTAATACCAAGTGGGTATTCAGAAACAAGATGGATGAGAATGGCATGGTAGTCAGGAACAAAGAAAGATTGGTTGTTAATGGCTACTTTCAACAAGAAGGAATTGATTTTGATGAAACTTTTGCTCCAGTTGCAAGACTTGAAGCCATCAGAATTTTCTTAGCATATGCAGCCCATGCCAATTTCAAAGTATATCAAATGGATGTCAAAAGTGTCTTTCTAAATGGAGATTTGGAGGAAGAAGTCTATGTTAGTCAGCCTCCTAGTTTTGAAGACCCAAATTTTCTAGAATATGTGTACTATCTTTTGAAAGCATTTTATGGACTCAATCAAGCACCTAGAGCCTGGTATGATACTCTTTCAAAATTTCTCTTAGAAAATCACTTCACTAGAGGTACTGTTGAAAAAACTTTATTCTTTAGAAATGTTAATGGCTCTAGTATACTTGTTCAAATTTATGTAGATGATATTATATTTGGCTCTACAGATGAAAAACTTTGTAAAAAGTTTGCCAAATTGATGCAAAGTAAATATGAAATGAGCATGATGGGAGAACTAACTTACTTTCTTGGTTTACAAGTTAAGCAAGTTAATGATGGAATATTCATTAGTCTAACAAAATATATTTATGATCTTTTGAAGAAGTTTGATCTAATAGATTGCACATCTGCAAATACTCCCATGGTCACTGCAACTAAACTTGAATTAAACACTATTGAAAAGTCTATGGATATTTCAAGCTATAAAGGCATGGTTGGCTCACTTTTATATTTAATAGCTAGTAGGCCAGATATAATATTTGCTACTTGTCTTTGTGCTAGATTTCAGGTTGTCCTACAAAATCTCACTTAATAGCTATTAAGAGAATTTTCAGATATCTCAAGGGAACACCAAAACTTGGCATTTGGTACCCTAGAGATTTTAGCTTTGATCTAACTGGTTATTGAGATGCAGATTATGCCGGTTGTATAATTGATAGAAAAATTATAATAGGAACCTCTCAATTTCCAGGAAACAAGCTAGTATCCTGGTTCAGTAAAAAGCAAAATTCAGTTTCTACTTCTACAGCTGAAGCTGAATATATTACTGCTGGTAGTTGCTGTGCACAAATTTTGTGGATGAAAAATCAATTGTTGGACTATGGTCTACAAGTGAATAGGATTCCTATTTTCTATGATAACACAAGTGTTATTGCCATCACTGAGAATCCAGCACAGTACTCAAAGACCAAACACATTGATATCAAGTACCACTTCATTATAGAGCATGTTATGAATGGTACGGTGGAACTTCATTTTGTTCCAAGTGAGAAGCAACTTGCAGACATCTTTACCAAGCCACTTGATGAATCCACCTTTACTAGATTGGTAAGTGAGTTATGTATGCTTAAAGACTCTTAATCTATTTTGATGCCTAAGCAAATTAGCATGTAGTCAGAGTAAAAGTTGATATTTTCTTTCTTAGACAAAATTTTGACTAAGTCAGAATTTGTATGTCGACGGATGTTCGTTATCCGTTGAAAATGAATATCCATTAAATTATATCATTCGTCGAAATATCAATTATTACTCTGGGTAATTTTATCATCATCCGTCGAATTGTACTCAATCTTAGCCATTAATTTTGAGCATCATCCGTCGAATTTACTTACAGCCTGTATGTATAATTCAACGGATAATCTTAAAATTTTGACAGTTTTCTTTATTTTTATTTCAGTTTATAATTTTTGACAGTTTTAATTCTGAGTAAGTATAAAAGCAAAATTCATTTCTATTCTTTACTTTTATCTTTCTCAAGCAATTTCTCTAACTCTCTTATTCTCAAAAGCAAAACCTTTTTCTCTGCAAACTATTCACATTCTCATAAATGGCACCAGTAGTCAAGATCATGTCCCAAACTGGGTTTGTGTACGAAAAGAACAACTTCGTTGCACTAGTAAACAAGGAGATTGCGCATCTAATGAGTACTACAATGTGATGGACTTAATTCGAAGTTGCAAACTGAAGTATGCTATGCTCGAGTCTCCTGTTATCTACTGTGATGTGGTTGAAGAGATATGGACCACTGATGTTTACAACTCAAGTGACAAAACCTTTATCTTTTCTCTCAAAGGTACAAACTATTGCATAAACAGTGATATAATTCATGAATGTTTTCAATTGCCTGAGAATAATACACTAAGCCCACACACAGACAAATATGTGAGTTCCATGCTCACTTCCATAGGCTATGCTTTTGACCCCACCAAGCTAGGTGATGTCAGGAGAAAAATCCTCAGAAAGGAGTTGAGCTTTCTCTGTGATTCTTTTATTAAAGTATTTTCTGGGAAAATTAGTAATATTGATGCAGTGACTTATTCACTTGTAAACATGTTATATATGCTGCTTAGTGATAAATATCATAATTTTAGTGAGTATGTTCTATTTGAATTAGGTTATAAGCTAGGAGACATTAAGAAAAGGTCTAAAAACATATATTATGCCAGGTTCTTTATGTTATTGGCTAACTTTGTTTCTGAAGATCTTATTATTGAGAACCCAACCAACAAGCTTGATTGTTGAGTTCAAGAAAGAAGAGTTATTGCTGATTTGAACAGCGCAAACCATCACAGTGAGGTCCCCCTTGTTTACATGCCCATCATGGAATTACCTTAGGTAAGTGAGGTAAATGTCTCTGTCTCTACTACTACTTCTCAAACACCTGCTTTTTTGCCATCAACTCTGTCTATGACACCTGGGACAGTGACCAAACAGGTACCTACCCAAGCCACAAAACCAAAAGTTTCAAAACCCAAGTCAAAGAAAGCCCCCTCTAGTTTCTCTCAACAGAAGCTAGTTGTAAAATCCACTAAAAATCAAGAGGGGAGTGTGGAGGGAAGTGAGGCTGGTGAGGTACAGGGTGAGCATCAAAGTAGCCCTAAGAATAAGGTTGGAGAGTTGAGTGAATCCCATCCTAGCCACACTGCAGTTTCCCAACAAACTATAGTGATTAATAAGGACATTAGCTCATTGCTACTTGCGTCCTCCCAAAAGGATGTAATTATTGAACAAAGCTCTCAGCCAAGAGCACCGGCTAAAAGGGTAAGGGACACAAGTTCACCCCAAACCTATGCTAGAAAGAAGAAATCTAAACATATTGGGGATACACAGGGTGCACACACCAGTGCCTACTATAGTCAAAGACTTGGTACATGCACCTTCTCAAAGTCAGTTTGATGTGGCTCCAATAAATGTGGAGTCATAGCCAAAATCTTCAACTATAGAAGCACCAAATACACCAAACTCACCCACACATTCACTGGATGTAGATATGATTCATACATCAATTCCCGATTCTCCGTCTTTAACTCTCATGGAGGAGCCAAAAATCCAAGCAAGTGAGCATCATCTTTTAGATGATTTATTGTCGCACTTGCCATTTCTTTTAGATTCTACTGAGAATACTGTGCCCAATCTCAAATCAATCACCACAGATTTTACAGTAGTCTCTACTCCAAACTCTATCATTTCTTCTATCTCGACGAATATTGTTCATCTGTCGACTATTGATTGTATTTCGACGGATGTGCTTAACAACAGTCATCCGTTGAAACTCTCAACTACTATTTCGACGGATGTTCCTCATCCGTTGAATATCACTGCACCACTTCAAACTTCAACAAATATTACAAGTGCAAATGATTTAGTAGTTGTACAATCACTCTTAGGACCGAGGGAAGGGAGTGAATTGAGTGAGAGGATGAGTTGCTCTCAGGCAAAAGGAGAGGAAAACAGTGAACACATGCAAGCTATTTCTTTCAGCTTGGCAAAAGTGAGTGAGGGGAGTTCCACCTTAGTAGGTGAAGGTGAGGGTGTGAGGGTGGGAAGCCAAGGGGAGCCCTTGATGCAAACACAGAGAGATTATGAGAGAAAAGCAGGTACAAGAGAGATAAGGATGAAAACCATTGCTAGTGAGTTAATGAATATCAATGATGAATAAAAAGAGAGACTATTTCATCAAGAATATCAATCTGTAATAGATTCTATCTCTTTAGATGCTGAGACATTTACTCATCCTGTTCCAGCATATCAAATTCTAGCTGGACAGGTCAATGGGGATGCTGAGAAGACTTTGAACCTGGTGCACACTACTGCTTCTCTGTAAAGAGCAAAGGATGCTATAACTGTCATGCCCTCCACATCTGGTAATGACTTTGAATTGACTAAAAACTCATTTGGGGATGATGGTGAGGATGATGAGGATGACAGCATGAACATAGGAATGCTGTAATCTGAAAATCATTCCTTCTAAAGCAGGCTTTTTGGCTAGGTTCTTGGCTTCTAAACTGCATCATGAATGCTACACAAGGAATGCTCATTTCCACATCTCCAATCCACACTATTCAAGCTTATTCGTGACACCCAAACAACAATTCAAGCATCCATTAATGCTAGCATCAAAAGACTACTTTCAGCCCACCTGGAATCTCTACAATTGCACAAGATTCAAGCTCTCCAACAAAGTCAGAATGTGGATGCAGTCAAGCAAGAAATTTCTGAAGTCAAATAAGACCTTGTAGCATGGTTGGATGCTAGGCTTCCAGGCACTACCATGACTGACATAGCTCAAAAGCTCAGAAAGGAAGCTAATTTAAACAGAAAGGTTGAGGCCATGGACTCTAGACTGACAAATGTGGAGAAGTCAATGGCCAAAATACTTGAAAATCAGGATGCTCAAACTAGTTGCTTCAACGGTTGGTGGCTACACAACTCCCTACCTCTACTCAACTTGATGCTAACAAAAAGGGGAAGAAAGACTCTATCATCCTAGTTAGCCAGGGGGAGTCAACAAGTGAGAGGGAGAAAATGCTTAAAATTCAAGTCAGTAAAGTGATTGTGCCAACAATTGCCTTCACTAAGCCACCAGCTATGGATAACATTGATCTAATCAATCTAGCAGCAACAAAACTAGAATCAAATGAGAAATCTAAAAAGATTGATGTTGCAGCAGTTGAGAAAGAGCTAGATGCAAAATGGAGGAAGCTTGATGAAAAAATCAAGAAAAAATTTGGTCCAATTGAGAAGCAAGACAAGGTCTTTTCTCACTTATGTAAATTGAGACAAATTTCAGCTAATGAAATGAGCCTAGGGAACATGGAAAGGGGCCAACTCTCATCAATCAAGTCTCCAAAGGCCAGTGTGATTTTTCAACCAAAAAGGAATTATCCAAAGAATTCAGACAAAAATCCACTGGACCTATCTTATGAAACCCCTAGGCCAAATGAAAAGATGTTGTTTGCAAGGTCTATTGCCTTATCCAAAGATCCAAGAGATACAGTGTCAAAAACAGAATTGCTAAGATCTATAAGAATGGTAAACTAATCTGTGTGGTGGCTGGACATCCACAGTTTGTATAAGCTAAGGAAGAAGAAAATGTGAGGCTTAAACAACAACAAAAGAAAGCTGCTTTAGAAGCCAAGAACTAGCCAAAAGCCTGCAACCACAGAAATTACATTGCCTACTGTGACATCTGAAAATTTGGGTGAAAGAAAGAAAGAAGAACCAAAGAAGATAAAAAGAAAGTTTAGATACAAGATTCATGCAAAGAGGAAGATAAATATTGATGAAGGAAAAGAAGAATACATGCCAGCCCAATCTACAACCTCAAGCCAATAAGCCATACCTACTGTGAAGGAGACTGAGTTCAAGGTTGATCCCAACATCACCTTTCATGGTGATCCTGTTATTCCAAAAGATGAGCCTATAGATTGGGAAAACTTGCCTCTTCCTGATCTAAATCTTCCCATCTTTCCTAAATAAAGGAAGACAAAAGAAAGAGTAGTCAAAACAGTCAAACCTACCAAGCTCAAATCCAAGCAAGTGGCCAAACCCAAACCTACTGTCAACAAAGGAGATCAACTCTTCATATATGACATCAAAGAATTTACAGACATAAATCTCTATCTGGATGAGTTTGAAGAAGTCATATCTATTGATGCCTACAAGCACCTTCCAGAGAGACTAGTCTTCAGGTACAAGGGTGGTAAAGAAATTACTTGGCCACTTCACAGAGTTCTCAATGAAGGCTATTCAACTCTAGTGATTGTCTTCTCTTCAATCAAGAAAAACTTTGGATTCAACATAGTAGCCAAGAAAATGGTACTAAACAAGATTGAGGAGATAAGAAATAGTTGGAGAGGACCAAATGCAATCCCAAGAGTATTGACTATTCCCTTCACTGGAGATAGAGTGAATTTGAGGCCATAATGGGTCATGGAGTTCGAGGATAAAAAGAACATTAAAAGATTCTTCAGACTGGAAGATCAGCTAAAGATCGCAAGCAATGAAACTCTCAGAGAAATACAAAAAAAGCTGGATCTAATAAATGAGGATGAATCAGAATTTTTCAGACAACTCTAAAGTCAGATTGAAGAGAATAATGTGAAGCTGGGAAAGAAGCCAAGGCAATCAAGGAAATGATTTTAATTTGCTCAGTCTAGAGGAGCACCTTGAAAATGATCTGTAAGACACTCTACAAATCTTTCTTTGTGAAGAATTTTCAATAAACTGCAGCACTTGAAATTTTAATCTATAGTATTTCATTTTTTATTCATAAAGTGTTTTGTTATCATCAAGTTTCTCTTAATTTATGGCTACAATTCTAGTAGACATAAATTGGGGGAGATTGTTAGGAATATGTTGTGTACTTGATGATAACTTGAACAAAACACTTAGTAGATTGTAGTTAAGTGAAATTGTAGCTTTCAACGGATGATCATTAACAACATCTGTTGAAAGAGTAGCTTATATAACAATAAGACTATTAGCACATTCCTGCATACTTGGATAGCTTAGTGAACTAGATGTTGTAGATTGTCCAAGTTATGTTAACTAATAGTTTCATATGCAAGATAGGATGGTTAATTGTAAATATTAGATGCCTTGTAATCTTGTATAAATAAAGTAGAGTTAACTATCAAAAAGACAGTCTCAACGGATGATTTACAAAGCTTCAACGGATGATCAACATAAGTCTCGACGGATGATTAACCTGAGTTCCAACGGATGATCAACCTGAGTTCCAACGGATGATCAATCTAAGTTCCAACGGATGTTCAAATTCAAAAGAGCAGTTGATAGTGACTTGGCAGTCACATGCGTTGGTTGTATGCAAATGGAATGTGGCAGCCTGTTCGAAGGTTTTAGAGAACAAAGAAGCATTTCCATTTTTATGCTAAACAGATGATATTCAAAGATACTGGAAAGAGAAGTGTAGCAACATGAAGTTAGACTAGATATAGTTTGTCTAATTATCTTGTGTTACTGTCATGTAATTTGGCAATATATAAACCAAGTGTAGCAAGTTGAAATGACTAAGTGAGAACAAGAAAAACTAGAGAAATAGATAAAGCAAAATCTGTAAAAAATTTCTCAGAAGTTCTTGTCGTTCAACTTGTAAGCAGCTGAGTACTATTTGTATCACAGAGTTCTCTACTTAATATATATCTCTGGTGGAAAAATTCAATCCACCAGAAAGTTTTTAAATACTTATATTTAATTACTTTGTGATTTGATTTCTGTTATATTCTTATTCCGCAACATTGCAAATCAAACACAGTTATTTATTTGTAGAAGAATTATTCTTAAATTCAAAAAAAAGGCATAATTACATTCAACCCCCCCTGTAATTCTTGTTTAGATTGTTTGGGAATAACACCGGTTTTATAAAACAGTTTTGTAATTATACATGAAATAATCATTAAATCTATAAATCATTATAAAATCATATAACGATCCAAAAATGACCAGAAAAGTATCACAATTATCTATATTTTATTCTGGACATATTGAAATTAACATACCTATACTTTACCGCATATAAACATCCACATATCAACACCAATCATCAGATAATTCACCAAAATTCACATAATTATCATATAATAATTATTTATTGATAAAAACAATTACACACTATGTCCCGAATATTACATTTATAGTCTGGGATCCACTAACCTAATGCTCGCTACATGGGTATTATTGTATAAGTCTTTTGTGGACCTTACTCATTGCATGGTCAAATAAGCATACTCGTGTTGTTTATGTGTTGTGAATAAAAGCATGAATCCATATAATAACTCCGATATAAGAATTGAAGTGTTTTAAGTCATTTTGAGTCTTTCATGTATTCTATTTATAACCTTGTGATTACCTTGATACGTAGTGAGTCATGATTATTGATCTAGTTGCGATAGTATATCTTTCAAGCATCTGCACACACGCACGTTTCTGGCTTGTAAGTTAATTTGTGGAATTTAATTGATCTTTGTGTGAATAACTACATTTGTTGAGATGTTGCTCATTGGTTGGTTTAGTTATTCTGAGGGGATCGTTGCATTCATGTAATTTCTTGTTCTTTGAGTCTGTTTATGCTTGAGGACAAACATCGGTTCAAGTTTGGGGGTGTGTTAAGTGGCATTTATGTCCACTTTGAATGCTCTATAAAGGCTTGAATTGATGTTTTGTACTCAAGTTATTTATGTTTTTGACGTGATTTGTAGTGTTTTTGCATTTCAGGCATATAACAGGGTACCAATATTCCGTAAATATAAATAGCCCTTACCGTATTTTATTTTGTACAGAAAATCATTTACAAACAGTTAAATATATAATTTTATAGAAAAAACCCTAATTTCATAGAAGTTTCTGAAAATCAAACAAGCTTTTGGAGGTGTTATCGAACTTTATTTGGAAAGCTCGAGTACTCAAAACGAAGGTCTTCAGGTGTACTATCAAAATCCATAAGTTTCATAACTGCAGAATCAAAGATTTATTTTATGTATTTTTATTTAATTTCAAATTATTTCGAATTAAAATATGAACTTTTGTTCGAGATGTTTTTTGTATGATTTGATGATTGCTTGTTGTAGAGCTTTTCTTCTTGATGATTTTGGTATATTATATGACTGATTTGGAGTTCAATAACATGTTCAAAATTGAGTTTATTTTCGAATTTCAAAATTAGGGTTTATAGTTCGTATGAATGTTTTTAATTGAATTTGGGGGTTTCTTCCCCAAGGGTTATTAGATTGATTGCTTGGTATGGTTGTGTAGAGCTTTCAAAGAGGAGTCGATTGGTGGTAGTTTCATGTACAGACGATACCGGAATCGAGCTGGCCGGAGTAAGAAAGAACTCGCCGTCCGGTGAGTTTTCTTCGAGCTTTTCCGGCTAACTCAGGGGTTATTAGGATGATTTGATTGCAGGGTTGTATTCCTTATGAATTATAGATGTGATCTGGACCTCCTGGTGGTGTGACGATTCCGGGAACGTCATCTCCGGCGAACCCCGATCGTTTTCCGGCGAGCCATGTACAAATTGTAGTTTAGTACCTATATTATTGACAGAGAAACAGTTAGGTCCCTGAGGTTTCAAGAATTTGCAAAAATAGGATTACTGTTTAAAAATTATTTAAAAATCATATTTTCTATTAATTTTAATTACATAAATTCATTTTTAATTATTAAAATATCTAAAAAAATTATTATTTTAATTCCAAAAATTATTTTTAATTCAAAAATAAATCTGAATTAATTAGTTAATTAATTTTAGTTAATAATTAATTAGTTAACTGGTCAAATAATTTGAAAATTAATTGATTTATTGATTTAATTAATTTTAATTGATTATTTAATTAGATTTAATTTTTTATTTTGATTTAAAAATTTCGAAAAATAGTTTCGAGCTTTAAAATATTATTTTAAATTGGTTTCAAGGCTCGATAATTATTATAAAATGATTTTAAAGCCATATTCGGGTAATCGAACTTTGTTTATTGTTTTAAAATGATTTAACTGCCCGTTTTAATTCCAAATAATATTTAAAAATTTGTATTAAATATCTGAAAAATCATTTTAACATCAAACCTTCTTTGAAAAAGAATTTTCATCGAATATCTTACGTGCTATGTGCTATATGTGATCTAATTGATGTGTTATATGCGTATATGTGCATTGTTTGACTATTTTACTCGTAACTTTCAATCCGTAAATCAGATTTGGGTAAAACGAAGTGTAGATAGAAGTTTATACCGAATAGGATCAAGTGATATAAGTATTGATAGATACTTGTGATATCTAAGCAGAAGAAGCAAGGAGTAGGAAAGGGAAGCAGATAGTTGGTGAATAAGAGATAGTGATTGAAAGCCAGTGAAGTGTTAGCGAGTAAAGACAAGGCAAGTGTTTTGAACCTTCTCAAGATATATTGCGAATAATTGATAGTTCTATTTTATATTACAAGTGCTTTGAAGCACTGAACCCTAGACCTTGATTCTAGTTATTGATCTTTAAGCCATAAGCCTTATTTTTTCTGAACCATTGATTGTTGAATACCCCGATACGAACCACAGATGTACGATACTACTCCACAAATACATACAAACTAAATACCAATCACTGAACCGATATTGTTTAACACTCAAACCTTCATATCTTATGCATTGAAAGACTAATCCTTATAACTACAAAACTTTGATTCTTTTGTTATCCAATCCTTCTATCGGCTGATAGCCAATCTTTATATTTACCATGTTATTCCTTTGTGAAGATTGCAAACCATAGTATGCTTGAAACCCGATGTTGTTTATGATTCTGTTTATTGCTTTACATTATTTATTCTGTTATTATTATGGAATTAGATGGTTTTATAGAATGTGGATCAGATTCGTGGTCAGACCAGATTGGTGGTCGTGTTAGGCCAATGTATGCCTTGGATCCAGTAATTAGAGCAGAGCTGTGTGCCTTGCTCGGGGTTAGTATGTGACTGATCAATAACCTAACCTTGGTTTTTAAAATGAAAACTTAATATCCAATTCTAAATCATTACTTATCCATAAACCTGATACCTTAAATCATTTCAATTGATCATTGTTTAATCTCAGTATTGTCAATGTGACTTGCTGAGCTAGTTAGCTCATTTCTAAGATTCTGTTTATGTTCTTTTCCAGTTAAGAAGGAACCTGTTGGTAGCGTGGATCCCCAATCAAGTGTGCGAGCTAGGATTCCAGGTTGAGCGGGATAAACTAGCTGAAGACTTTTGTGATAGTTTAAGTTTAAAAAGTTTGTAAGAATGTTTAATATTCAGTTGTAAGTTTGAATAGTTGAGATTTGGGCGTTTGTAATATAAGCGCGTGTGTGGCTTGTGTGCATACTTTAACCTGTTGCGATCCGTGGATGTTGGTAAGTAGGGTCACTACATATTATTATTATCTCTATTAATTGTTATAAGCAGGTTTATATATATGGTGTGTGTGTGTGTGTTGTGGACCCCAAACTTTCGACCCAGTTTGGAGGGCGCCACAGGTTTAGTATCAAAGCTACATGTTATAAGTCACTGCCACAAGCCTAGGTTGTCGGGAATGGGCGCCACAGGTTTGGTATCAGAGCTACATGTTATAAGTCACTGAGCCTTCATTCAGAGGACCATCATCTGATCCACGTCCTGTTCTTCCACCGGTGTTGGCTATACTACCTCCTGTTGTGACAGAGGCTGTACCATTGAGGGCTATTCCACCTCCTGGTATGAGGCCACCTATTCGAGGACCCCCACCTGCTGTTCATATTCTACTGGGCATTCAGTTACGGGTGTAACTTTTCAGTTTTCTCCATACCCTGTTCTATACCATCAGTTTGAGGCTTGCCTTATGAAGCAGCGACATCTATGCGTACCAGGGATATCGGGAGTGGTGAGAGGCGGCTCAGAGAGAGGATTCAGGTATTTCGGAGTGCAACTGCTGTGAGGATAGCTGAGGCTACTCATGAGGATATTACCCCTGACTTTCTTGTGGAGTGGCTAAGTGGGTTTTAGAGGAGCTTGAGGAGATTGGAGGTCCAGATTTGCCATGAGCCAGATACAGAGATGCAGAGACAGAGATGCTGAGTAAGAGTTGTTGTGATTGTTTTTATTATGTACATTAGTGTGTAATATGTATCCGTAGACTTTTGGATTGTATTTATAGACTAGACTAGACTTTTGGTACATATGCTATTACTTGGGTGAGATTCAGGGAGTTGTTTCTAGAGAAGTATTTTTCTCAGTTTGTTCAAGATCAAATGAAATTGAAGTTCTTAGAACTAAAGCAAGGAAATATGTCGGTAGCTGACTAGGAAAGTAAGTTTTAAGAACTGTCAAGGTTTGTACCATCGTATATGGATACGGATAGGAAGAAAGCTAAGAGATTTTAGCAAGGTTTAAAGCCATGGATCATAGGGAAGGTATCCATATTTGATTTGGATACCTATGCAGGAGTTGTACAGAAGGCCATAATTGCAGAAATGGAGAGTGAGATGTCATAGAAGGAAAAGAAAAGTAAGAAAACAAAGTTTGAAGGGAGTGAAGGACAATCACAAGTAGGGAAGTTTCCAAATTTCAATCAGAACAAGGGAAAGTTTAATCCAGGAAGAAATTTTAATTTTAAGAAGCAAAATACAGGCGACGGAGGTCAAGGCAACCGTCCGGCCACTGGGAACCAGCCAAATCAGTTAAGGCTAACTTTTCCAGATTATCAGGTATGTGGGAAGAAACATGGGAGAGGTTGTAATAAGTTGAATATAGTTTATTACAAGTGTAATCAGAAAGGGAACTATTCAAGGGAGTGCCGTAACCATCCAGCTAGAGAGCCAGTGAACAAAGACCAGCCTACCCAGAATCCAGTAATTAAGATTCCAGGAATTGGATTTACATGTTTTAAGTACGGAAAGCCAGGACATATAGCAAGGGATTATAAGACACCAACCCTAGTCAGTAATGCATTGAGAATCATGGGATCCGCCCCAGTAGTGAATGAGACTCCAAGGGCCAGAGTTTTTGACATGTCTGTGATGCACGCTATCCAGGATACTGATGTCGTAGTAGGTACGCTTAATGTGAATTCTTTGTGTGCTAAAGTGTTAAAAGATTCGGGAGCAACTCGTATTTCTCAAGATTTTGTTAATAAGTTAAATTGTCCGGTTGAGTGTTTAAATGAAATAATGACTGTAGAATTAGCAAATCAAGAACGTGTATCTGTTAATCAAGTTTGTGTGAACTGTGAGATTGAGATTTTTGATAATAAGTTTTGTGTGGATTTGATATCATCTAAGTTAGGAGAGTGTGACGTTATTCTAGGAGTGGATTGGTTATCTAAGCATGAGGCTCAGATAGACTGTCGTAATAAGAAGATAATTTTAAAAATGCCAGGCGAGAAAGTAGTAATATTTAAAGGTCCGAAGCAAGCAAAGAAGTTCTTGACGATGATTCAAGCTAAGAAGTTGCTATGACAAGGATGCGAGAATTTCATTGTATATGTAATTAATAGAAGTCAGGAGCCAACAACACTTGAAGATATTCCAGTAGTCAATGAGTTCCCATGACGTGTTTCCCGATGAGTTACCAGGACTTCCTCCAGATAGAGAAATTGAGTTTGCAATCAACTAAGCACCTGGAACGGAACCAGTATCCAAAGCCCTGAATAGAATGGCGCCCGTCGAAATGAAAGAGTTAGCAAAGCAATTGCATGAATTGTTAGAAAATGAGTAATTAGACCCAGTGTATCCCCATGGGGTTTACCGGTACTATTTGTTAAGAAGAAAGAGGGAAGTATGAGACTATGCATCGATTATCGAGAGCTTAACAAGCTTACAATCAAGAATAAGTATCTGATACCTCGAATTGATGATTTGTTTGACCAGTTGAAGAGAGCCAATTATTTCTCCAAGATTGATCTGAGATCGGGATATCACCAATTGAAGATTAAGCCAGAAGATATACCGAAGACAGCTTTTAGAATAAGGTACGGACATTATGGATTCTTAGTGATGTCTACTGGATTAACCAATGCCCCAGTAGCATTTATGGAGTTAATGAATAGAATTTTCAAAGAGTATTTGGACAAGTTTGTCATTGTGTTTATAGACGATATTTTGATTTACTCAAAGATAGAAGAAGATCATGCGGAACATTTAAGGATATCTTTGGAAATTTTAAGGAAGGAAAAGTTATATGCTAAATTTTCGAAGTGTGAGTTTTGGCTACAGGAAGTTCAGTTCTTAGGACACATAGTCAATAATGAAAGGATCAAAGTGGACCCGACAAAGATTGAAGCTATTAAAAATTTGGAAAGGCCAAAAACACCAACAGAAGTGAGAAGCTTCTTGGGACTAGCGGGATATTATTGACGGTTTGTTCAAGATTTCTCGAAGATTACGACCCCTTTGACAAAGCTTTCCCGGAAGAATGAAAAGTTTATATGGAACGACAAGTGTGAAGAAAGTTTTCAAGAATTGAAGTGGAGATTAATCACAACACCTGTTTTTTCACTTCCAGATGATCAAGGAAATTTTGTAATATATAGTGATGCTTCTCATAAGGGATTAGGTTGTGTTTTGATGCAGCACGACAAGGTTATTGCATATGCATCGAGACAACTGAAACCTCATGAGCAGAAGTATCCTACTCATGACTTGGTGCTAGCGGCCATAATATTCGCTTTGAAGATTTGGAGACATTATCTATATGGAGAAACATGTGAGATTTATACGGATCATAAAATTTTAAAGTACATATTCACGCAAAAGGAACTTAATATGAGACAGAGAAGGTGGTTGGAGTTGATCAAGGACTACGACTGTACGATTAACTACACCCATGTAATGTTGTGGTAGACGCGTTATGTTGGAAAGAGAAGTTAAATGTGTTGACAATACCCGAGGAGTTATACAAGGAATTTCAGAAATTAGAATTGGAAGTTAGAGTTTGCAAGCCTGACGAAGCAAAGATGTATAATATGACTTTTCATCCAGAATTATTAGAAAAAATGAAGAAGTGTCAAGAGGAAGTAATGGATCATGACATCAATCGTTTGGTAGGAGAAGAGTTGTGCACACAGAAGGATGATCAAGGTATACTTAGGTTTTCTTCCAGAATTCGGATTCCACCAGTAACAGAGTTGAATAATGAAATTCTACAGGAAGCTCATAACTCAAGATATTCAATCCATCCAGAAAGCACCAAAATGTATGGAGATTTAAAAGAAAATTATTGGTGGCTAGATATGAAGAGAGAAATTGCAGAATGGGTCAGTAAATTTTATACATGTCAGAGGGTCACGGCAGAATTCCAGAGACCAAGTGGATTATTGCAGCCATTAGAGATTCCAAAATGGAAGTGGGAGCATATTACCATGGATTTCATAGTTGGATTACCAAGGACAAAAGCAAATCACGATGCCATTTGGGTTATAGTGGACAGACTTACTAAGTCACCTCATTTTCTGCCTATTAATGAAAGATTTTCGCTAGACAAGTTGGTTCATATGTACCTAAAAGAGATAGTAGTTCGTCATGAAGTTCCTGTATCTATCGTATCTGATCGACACCCAATATTTAATTCGAGATTTTGGAGAAGTTTTCAAGAATGTTTGGGAACCAGACTGAACATGAGTATGACTTACCATCCACAAATAGACGGCCAAAGCGAAAGAACAATTCAGACAATTGAAGACATGTTACGCATTTGTTCAATTGATTTCAAAGGAAGTTGAGATGAACATTTACCCTTGGTAGATATTGCTTACAACAACAGTTACCATGCCAGTATTGGGATGCCACCCTATGAAGCTCTTTATGGACATAAATGTCGATCGCCAGTACATTGGGATGAAGTAGGAGAACACAAGATACTAGGACCTGAATTGGTGCAACAGATGAAATAAGTTGTTAAAGTTATTTAGAAAAGGTTAATTGCAGCACAAGACCGTCAGAGAAAGTATGTAGATAAATCAAGGAAGGATATGAAATTTGAAGAAGGAGATTTAGTGCTACTGAAAGTGTCACCGTGGAAAGGATTGACGAGATTTGGAAAGAAAGGAAAGCTGAGTCCTAGATGTTAGTGTTTGTGCCCTAGAGACAACACTATGATTTTTTAATTTAAGACATTATGATTATTAATGTTTATGTTCTATAGATTATTCCTTTTAAAATTTATTAATTCTTAATTTACTGCGATATAAATGTTAGATTAATAATGTCCTTGGAATATGATATGTAATTCTATATCTCTAAGTACGTGACTTAGAAATGAGATTACGAGGATAGTATTGATATTCCTAAAGGTCCCTAGTCGAGTATTATTATTATTAAGGGACAATAATAATGCATCAATAGTGGTATGTTTGTTGACTGATGATCACATCTCATTGATCATAGGTATAGTGATACTAAAGTTAAAGACACATGCATATGTATTGTACATGGTGCTGGACAGACCCGATGTGAGATTTTACATGTCTGTTGTGTCATAAGTAATTCTCACAGTGATAATGATGTAATGGTCCTTAGACCTGAAGTCATTATATTTCTTTATGAGAATTAATATACATTGATTCCATTAAAAGTTGTCCTTGACCGGTAATGATAAAAGTGGATATTGGGTATATTATGAATCGTATGAGAAATATGAATGATCTAGATGGGATTTAACCCTCCTATTTTAGGAGTGATATTATTGGCCTCTTGTGTGAGCTAGACTATGAAATGTGTGGCCACGCTCAAATGTTGATTTGATATGATAGTCTACTCATTGATCAAGGAAACCTGGATTAAACATTGACGAGGATGACACATTACATGCCTCTAGTTTAATCTATAATATGTGGTTAAAGGAATTATATTATATTATATATTATTCACGAAAGGTTTAATCAATCACCGATTCAATTATTATTACTTGGGTAGCAATGATGTATTACTTGATGCCGCTCATTGTTTATGATTTTAAATTAGATTTAAAATTCGTTGCCAATGTAATAATAACCTATAGGGTCACACACAAAGAATGCTTGAAGAATTATTTAATTTAAATTAGATTTAAATTAAATTAAAGTAATTTGAATTATTTATAATATTAATTAAGTTTGACTTAATAAATTAGATAAATAATGATATTCAGATTTACTAATATTAATTATGAAATTTATTTGTTAAATAATTAAGTGAGACTTAATTATAATACAAATAGAAATTTTGAATTAGTAATAACTCCTAATAAGTTAAGAGTTATAATTTGTTTTTCTACTCTCTATATAATATCTCTTGTGTGGCTGATTTTTTGTGGTGCAAAACTTTTACTAAAACCCTAGCCACCAAGAGAGAAGATGGAGAGAGCAAGAAGAAACAGGTTTGTGCTAGTACACATCCAATCCTTGAATTCAAGCATTCGTGTGTGGATACCGATAAAGCGTAGATCGCGAGAGCGGGATGCATGGTGATTGAACAAGCTTTGGATCTCCATTAGTCAACCAATTGGTAAAGCTTCTTAAGGTAAACAATCTGATCTACGAATTAAATATATGTTTTTTGCATGGATCCTGCGGTGAGTTTCGAAAATTCTGATTTTTAAGTTTTTAATTACTGTTTCCGTTGCGTTTATGTGCTCGAAACCCTTCAATGGTATCAGAGATACTTGCGAAAAGTGTTTAATTCATTTATGTGTTTACTGGGTTTATGATGATAACATGTATATAATATTCCATAACTGGTATGTATGCGATTTATATGTTTTACATGTTGTTATGTTTATATATGAGTATGTATGTATATGTTTTGAATTTATGATATTCATGAGAGTTGTATAATCATATGATGATTATATAGTTATTATTCCTTAAAAATACAACAAGAATTACAGAAGAGGGGTTGAATGTAATTATGGCTTCTTTTTAAGAATTTTAAAACTGTTATAACTCAATAATATGTAAGTGTTTGATTTGCAAAGTGCTGAATGAAAGAATTATATAAATCAAAACACAAGTAATAAAAACACAAGTCTTTAAAACTTTCTGGTGGATTTGAATGTATCCACCAGATATATATATATATATATATATATATATATATATATATATATATATATATATATATATATATATCGAGAGAACCTTGTGAAGCTTGAATAGCTCACATCTGCTTTTACTAGTGAACAAACAAACTACAGAGAAATTCTTAACAGTTACAGCCTTTTCTATTTCTCTTCAAAAATGTGTTTGTTTAGTTATTTGTTCTACTAGCTACACTTGGTTTATATATCACCAAGTTTACATGGTAATAAGACAGGATAATAAAACAAAACCTATCAAGTCTAATTCCATGCTGCTTCACTACTCTATTCCAGCATCTTTGAATATCTTCATAATAGCATGGAAATGGTAATGCTTCTTTGTTCTCAAAACCCTTCTAAACAGGCTGCCACATTCCTTTTGCAAACACCCAACGCATGTGACTGTGTTGTCACTGTCAACAAATATTTGAATTGATCATCCGTCGGGTACATGCTTGTTATCCGTCGGGTAGCCTTGTTGATCATCCGTCGGTAGCTTTGTTGATCATCTGTCGGGTAGCTATTTGACACTTGACTCCATTTCACTTATGCAGAATTACAAGACATCTAATATTTACAATTAATCAACCTATTATGCATATCTACTAGTCGTCAACATGACTCATATGCTACTACAGAATCTACACAAAGTTGTTTGTAGAAATGTGCTACATTACTTATTGTTACATAAGTTACTCACCCGGTGGATATCAATTAGTCATCCATCAAGACTATATTGAATCACTTGTCGGGATTATAATTGATCATCCGCCGGGTGCTACGAAATTCACTAAGTTAAATCTACTAAGGTGTTTTGTTTAGCTTATCATCAAGTACACAACATATTCCTACTAATCTCTCCCAATTTATGTCTACTGGAATTGTAGCCATAAATTATGAGAAACTTGATGATAACAAAATATCCTAAATATGCAGATTGAAAAATAGTAGATAAAACTGATAAGTGCTACACCATTACTGGAAATTGAACAATGCAAAGTACACAAAGAAGTTGCTCACAATTGTTATCAAGGTTCTCCTCTAGTCTGAGCAGATAAATTTATTTCCATGATTTTCTGGATTTCTTTCCAAGCCTTCTGTTGTTTTCTTCAATTTCATTCTGGAGTTGTCTGTGGAATTCAAGTTCATCAGCTTCTGAGAGATTTAGCATTCCCTGCATTTCTAAAAGAGTCTCATTGCTAGAGATATTCAATTGGTCCTCTAATCTGAAGAATCTTCTAACTCCTTTTTCATCCCTGAATTCCATCAACCAATAGGGCCTCAGATGCACTCTCTTTTCTGTGAAGGGAATTGACAGAGTTTTTGGTAGTGCATCTTTGGCTCTATTACTCCTCAGCTCCTCAATCTTCTTTAGAACGAATCTTCTTGTTATCACATTGTACCCAAAGTTCTTGTTGAATGAAGAGTAGACCTTTATCAAAACAGACTGGCTTTGTAGAAGGATCCTGTAAAGTGGCCATATGATCTCTTTTCTTCCCTTGTATTTGAACACCAATCTTTTAGGAAGATGTCTGTGAGCATCAATTCCACTAACTTCATCCAATTAATCTAAGTAAAGGTTTATGTCAGAAAACTCCTTGATGTCACAGATGTACAACATGTCTCCCTTGTTACTGTAGATTTAGCTTTGATTGGGGTCTTGGATTTGAGAATCACAGGCTTCACTTTCTTGTTTGATCTTGTCTTTGTCTTCTTTATCTTTTTAAATATAGGAAAATTTAGCTCAGGAATTGGTAGACTATCCCAGTCTACTGGCTCATCCTTAGGAAATATGGGCTCACCATGAATGTTCCTTGTTGGATCCACCACTTTGAATTCTTTAAATACCATAAAGGGTTTTGATGTTTGAGTTGAAGTTGTAGGCTTCTTGGGAATAGAGTCTTCCATTTCCTCATCACTAAAGTCCAATTTTCTCTTGGAATGCAGCTTGTATCTGAATTTCTTTTTCTGTTGTGGTTCTTCTTGCACTTCATGATCCTTAGGTTCAGCAATCACAGTTGGTTGTGCAGAAATTTCTGTTATGGTTTTTACAGCTTGAAGCTTGGCCAAGATAGCAGCTTGCTTCATCTTTTGTTTGAGCTCTTTAGCATCTAAAGCAGCTTGCTTCTTTTCTTTCCTGATTCTCTCTTTCTCTTCCTTCTTAGCTTCCACAAACATGGGTGCCCAGCCACCACACAAATTTCCTTACCATTTCTGTAAATCTTTGCTAATCTTCTTTTTTGTGTTGAATCAGTTGGATCTTTGTAGAAGGTAATTGACCTAGCTAATAGCTTCTTCTTATCTGGCCTAGGTGTCTCATACATAGTATCCATAGGATTCTTGTTTGAGAACTTGGAGTAGTTTCTTTTAGGCTTCATAATGAAATTTGCTTTTGGAGATTTGATGCAGGAAGTTTGACCCTTTTCCAAATAGTTCATACTTATGTCATTCACAGAGATTTTCATGACTTGAGAGTGATGACTGAAGACTTTATCTGGTTTCTGAATTGGCCCAAACTTTTGTTGTATATTTGCATCTAACTTTCTCCATTTTTCTTCTAGTTCCTTCTCTATAGTTGTAACATCAAGCATATTAGGATTTGACTTTGACTCAAGCTTTTTAGCTGCTATTTGGATTAGATCAATGCTATCCAACACTGGTGGCTTTGGGAAAGCAATTGTTGGCACAATCACTTTGCTGACTTGTATGTTTAGCTGAAGCTCCCCCTTACTTGAGCCTTTCTCCCCCTCCCCCTTACTTAAGCTTTTCTCCCCCTTTTTTTTATCATCAAGTAGAGTGAAGGATGAAAATTGTGCAGCCACTAGTTATTGTAGCAGTTGAGTTTGCTGAGCTTGATGTAGATGTATAGCTGTTAAAGAAGCTTCCATTGCAGTCATTCTGGTATCCAAGGAATCTATCTTTGTGGAAAGATCCGAATTCTTCCTGAGTTGTCTCTTAATATCAAGCATTATAGCTTCTGGAAGTTTAGAATCCAACCTTTCAGAAATGTCCTTTTTCATTTGATCAATTTCACCTTTGATAGAAGTGACATCCTGAGTGTGTTGAAAAACTTAGATTTGTTGTAATTGAAGAGAAGCAAGGTGTGCTTGTAGGAGCTTCTTGGTGCTGGCATTTGTTGTGGATTAAAGAGTAGACTGTGTCTGACTTATAAGTTGAATGAGGGCGGTCTTGAAATAGTGTTCATCATATTGCTTTAAAAATGCCCAAGATGGCATACCGGATCTGGAACTAGGGCCTACTTCTCCCCCTATGTCCAGTGACCCCTCTTCACTTGCATCACCAAAGAAATCAACAGATTCCCTAGTCCCATAGTCAACATCAGTATCAGCTCTAGGTGGCATAGTTGTGATGTCATCCTTGGCTCTTTGTATTGACTGGGCGGTGTGCACCAAGTTCAGTATTCTTTCTGCATTTTCATTGCCCTGTCCAGCCAAAATTTGATATGCTGGAACAGGAAGAGTAAATGCCTCAGCATCCAAAGAGAAGGAACTTATAACAGCTTGATTATGATGAGATAGTCTCTCAATGTCTGCATCATTGGCATTCATTGACTCACTAGCAATGATATCCACCCTTATTCCTTCTATACCTGCATTTCTCTCAATATCTCTCTCTTTTTGCATCAAGGGCTCCCCTTGGCTCCCCACCCTCACACCCTCACCCTCGCCATCTAAGGTGGGACTCCTCTCACTCACTTTTGCCAGTCCTGAAGAAATGGACTGCATTTGTTCACTCTTTTTCTCTCCTTTTTTCTGGGAGTAACCCAGACTCTCACTCAAATCACTGCATTCCCTCAGTCCTAAGAGTGATTGCACTACTACTAAGTCATCTGCATCTATAAGAATTGAAGAAATTTGAAGTTGTGAAGAGACACCCGACGGATGAGGAATATCTATCAATTTAGTAGTCTGGCTATCCGACGGATGACTGCTGTTAGGCTTATCCTTCGGGATACAATCACTACTCGACGGATGATGAATATCCATCGGGATAGTAGAAATGAAAGAGTTTGGAGTGGAGACTATTGTAGGTTCTATGCAGATTGATGAAAATTTTGGCACTGATGTCTCAACAGTCTGAGAAAGGAATGGTAAATGAGCCAACAAATCATCTAAAAGATGATGCTCACTTACTTGGATTTTTGGCTTCTCCAAGAGAGTTAAAGATGGAGAATTTGGAAGTGATATATTGATCATGTCAACATCTAGTGAGTGTGTGGGAGAATTTGGTGTATCAGGTGCTTCAATTATGAGTGATTTTGGCTATGACTCCACATTTATTGGAGCCACATCAAACTGACATTGAGAAGGTGCAGTGACTGGGTCTTTAACACCAATTTGCACTAAGTGTGTGCCCTTTGCATCCCCAGTTGGTTTAGATTTCTTCTTTCTGGCATAAGTTTGGGGTGAGCTAGTGTCCCTTACCCTCTTGGCTTGTGCTCTTGGCTGAGAGCTTTGTTCAATAGTCATATCCTTTTGGGAGGATATAAATAGTAATGAGCTTAAATCCTTTTTAAGCACTACAGTTTGTTGAGAAACTGCAGTGTGGCTAGGCTGGGAAACACTAACCTTTCCAACCTTATTCTTAGGGCTTCTTTGATTTTCACCCTGTCCCTCACCTTTCTTACCCTCATTCACACTCCCCTCTTTAGGTTTAGTAGATTTTACAACTGCTTTCTTTTGAAAGAAATCAGAGGGGGCTTTCTTAGCTTTGGATTTTGGAATTTTAGTTTTGGCAGCTTGGGTAGGCATCTGTTTGGTCATTGGCACATATGTCATAGCTACACTAGAAGGAAAAGAAATGTGTGAGGTTGGAAGGGTAGAGACAGTAGAAATTACCTCACTTACCTGAGGTCCCTCCATTACTGGAAAATAGTATAAAGGTACGTCCTTGTGATGATTTGCTCTATTAATTTCTGCAATTATTCTTCTTTCTTGAACCCAAAAATTTAGCTTGTTGGTTGGGTTCTCAATCATAATATTCTCAATAAGATGGTTAGCAAGCATCATTAAGAATCTAGCATATAGACACTTTTACCTCTCTTATTAAGTTCTCCTAACTTAAAGCCTAACTCAAACAAAACCAAGTCACTGAAATTGAAATACTTATCAGTAACTAGCATGTAAAGCATGTTAAGCATGGATATATTGATAGAATCAAAATTGCTAACCTTGCCTGGAAACACTTTAGTTACTACATCACACAGATAACTCTATTCTTTTCTAAGACCCAATCTTCTAATTTCACTTAACTTAGAGGTAGTGAGTGCATAGCCCATAGAGTTAAGCATGTTAACAATATCAGTGTCTGTGTATGGAGTGGTAACATTGTTATCAGGTATTTTAAAGCATGCTTTGACAATATCACTATTTATGTAAAATTGCTTACCTTTTAGAGTGAAAGTGATGGTCTTGTCTGTTGAGTTGTACACTGCAGTTGTCCATATCGCCTCTACAACCTCATAGTAAATAATGGGTGATTCCAGCATGACATAGTTGAGTTTGCAGTTCTTCATAAAATCCATCATTGTGTGATAGTCACCAAACTATTGAATCTCCTTGTTTACTAAAGATGAGAAGTTATTTGTCTCATAGATGTAACCGATTTGAGACATGATTTTCACTACAGGTGCCATTTCTAAAGATTTGAAAGTTTGCAGAGAGAGAGAGTTTGCTTTTGAGAAGAAAGAAATTAGAGCAATTGAATCTTGAGAATGATAAAAGAAAAGAATGAAAAAGAATTTAGCTTTTATACTATCTTAGAGAAAAACTGACAAAAAATAATAAAGTGAAATAAAGGACCAATAAAAATTGCCCAAAATAGCCGTTTAAAAATGAATAAACTGTCAAAATTATGTCACTTATCTGCCGTGTCATGCTTACAAACTGTAAGTATACTCGATGGATAATGTTCAGAGAATTAACGGCTAGGATTGAGACAATTCGACGGATGAAGATAAAACAGTTATCCATCGAGTTATAAAATATTCCAAAAAAATAATTGATTTTAATAGACAAATTGTATTCCGACGGATGATCAAACTCGATGGGTAATGATCATCCGTCGGGATGTAAATTTTGACTTAGCCAAAATTTCATCCAAAACAGAAAAATCAATTAAATTTCTGGCTACATAACAACTTGCAAAATATCTGAAATGATTCAAGAATAATTGAGCATACCTAACTCACTTACCAACCTTGAAAAGGTGGATTCATCAAGTGGCTTGGTAAATATGTCTGCAAGCTTTTTTTCACTTGGAACAAAATGCAGTTCCACAGTACCATTCATCACATGTTCGTTTATGAAGTGGTACTTGATGTCTATGTGCTTTGTTCTTGAATGCTGTATTGGATTTTTAGTGATGGCAATTGCACTTGTGTTATTACAGAAAATAGAATCCTATCCACTTGTAGACCATAGTCCAACAATTGGTTATTCATCCACAAAATCTGTGCATAGCAACTACCAACAACAATATATTCAGCTTAGCTGTAGAAGTGGAAACTGAATTTTGCTTCTTACTAAACCAGGACACAAGCTTGTTCCCTAGAAATTGACAGGTTCATGTTATACTTTTTTTTGTCTATTTTATATCCTGCATATTCTGCATCTGAATAAGCAGTTAGATCAATACCAGAATCTTTAGGGTACCCAATGCCAAGTTTTGGTGTTCCCTTGAGATATCTGAAAATTCTCTTAATAGCTACTAAATGAGATTCTCTAGGATCAGCCTAAAATCTAGCACAAAGACAAGTAGCAAACATTATATCTGGCCTACTAGCTGTTAAGTACAGAAGTGAGCCAACCATGCCCCTATAGCTTGAAATATCCACAGAGTTTTCAGTAGTGTTTAATTCAAGTTTAGTTGCAGTGACCATGGGAGTTTTTGCAGATGTGCAATCCATTAGTTCAAACTTTTTTAAAAGATCATGTATGTATTTAGTTTGACTAATGAATATTCCATCACTAACTTGCTTAACTTGCAAACTAAGAAAGTAAGTTAGTTCTCCCATCATGCTCATTTCATACTTACTTTGCATCAATTTGGCAAACTTTTTGCAAAGTTTTTCATTTGTAGAGCCAAATATAATATCATCTACATAAATTTGAACAAGTATACTAGAACCATTAACATTTCTAAAGAATAAATTTTTATCAACAGTACCTCTTATGAAGTGATTTTCCAAAAGAAATTTGATAAAGTGTCATACCAGGCTCTAGGTGCTTGCTTCAGTCCATAAAGTGCTTTCAAAAGATAGTAGACATGATTTGGGAAATTTGGATCTTCAAAACCAGGAGCTGACTAACATAGATTTCCTCCTACAAATCTCCATTCAGAAAAGCACTTTTGACATCCATTTCATAGACCTTGAAATTGGCATGAGCTGCATAGGCCAAGAAAATTCTGATGGCTTCAAGTCTTGCAACGGGAACAAAAGTTTCATCAAAATCTATTCCTTCTTGTTGACAATAGCCTTAGCAACCAATCTAGCTTTGTTCCTTACTACTATACCATTTTTATCCATCTTGTTTCTGAATACCCGCTTGGTGTTAATTAGATTCTTTCTTTTAGGCTTGGGTACCAGCTTCCATACTTTATTCCTTTCAAATTGGTTTAGCTCCTCCTGCATAGCTAAAATCCAAACAGGATCCAGCAAAGCTTCTTCTAACTTCTTTGGTTCTTCCTTAGATATGAAGCTGCTGTATAGACATTCTTCTTGAGTTGCTTTCCTAGTTTGAACTCTAGAAGACACATCACCAATGATGAGCTGAAAGGGGTGATCTTTTGTCCATTTTCTTTGTTGAAGTAGATTAGCTCTAGATGAAGAGGCCTAATTGTTATCTTGATGTGTGACTGAGTTTTGATTATTAGAAATTCCCCCTGAGTTTGTGAATCTTTAATTTGAGAAAGGGGAATTTTCTGTTAGTGATCTATTCTGACTTCAGCTTCTCTTAATGACCCGACGGATGGTGCACTTTGTGTTTCGACGGATGAGGTTGATTATCTCCCAACGGATAAGACAGATTATCTCCCGACGGGTGAAGCATTTTGCAACTCGACAGATGTTAAATTTTGTGCTTCATTTGTAGTAGATTTTTCTGCATTATTCTTTGCCATTGTTTCCTGATCACTTTCATCATCACTATCATCACTAACCATCTCCACATTATCAAATTTTAGACTTTCATGAGAATCTTCATCTTGCAGTCCTTCAATCTTTTTATCATCAAACATAATATATATTGATTCCATAACAATGTTGGTTCTTAGATTGTAGAATCTTTATGCTTTTCCCACATCATATCTAACAAAAATTCCTTCATCTACTTTAACATCAAACTTCCCATGTTGATCAGTCTGATTTCTCAAGATATAACATTTACATCCAAAGACACAAGAAAATTTAGAGTTGGCTTCTTGTTCTTGAACAATTAAAATGGTGTCATGCATTTTGCTTGATTCACCAAAGAAATAATCTGAGTGTAGCAGGCAGTGTTCACAGCTTCAGCCCAGAAATATGTTGGTAACTTTGATTCTTCAAGTATTGTCCTTGCAGCTTCAATAAGAGATCTGTTTTTCCTTTCTACGACTCCATTTTGTTGTGGGGTTCTTGCTGCAGAAAACTCATGCATTATTCCATTCTCTTCACAAAATGATCTTATCACAGAATTCTTGAACTCAGTTCCATTGTCACTCCTGATTCTCCTTACTTTAAAATCAGGATGATTGTTGACTTGCCTTATATGGTTGATAATGATTTCACTAGCCTCATCTTTAGACTTTAGGAAATATGTCCAAGAGAACTTTGAGAAATCATCTACAATTACTAGGCAAAATATTTTCCTTGAGATGGACAACACATTGACTGGTCCAAACAAATCCATGTGTAGCAATTGCAAAGGTTCTTCAATTATTGAATCAAGCTTCTTTCTGAATGATGCTTTAATCTGCTTTCCCTTTTGGCAGGCATCACACAGTCCATACTTAGAAAACTCCACTTGAGGAATGCCTCTAACCAATTCTTTCTTGACAAGCTCATTTATGGTCTTGAAGTTTAGATGGGATAACTTCTTATTCCACAACCAACTTTTATCTTGACTTGCTTTACTGAGAAGACAAGTAACAGATTCTGCATTTGATGAGTTGAAGTCAGCTAGATACACATTTCCTTTTCTCACTCCAGTGAGAACCACTTTGTTGATCCTTTTGTTTGTCATAACACAGGCTTCTGAGTTGAAGGTTATTAAATTGCCCTTATCATAAAGCTGGCTGATACTCAACAAATTCTGCTTGAGACCATCCACTAGGGCAACCTCTTCAATGATGACATTGTCTTTTGAAATCAAACCATATCCAATAGTATAACCTTTGCTGTCATCTCCAAAAGTAATACTTGGGCCAGCTCTCTCCTTGAACTCTGTGAGCAAGGTAGAATCTCCAGTCATGTGCCTTGAACAACCACTATCCAGGTACCAAAGATTCTTTCTGTTTCCCTACACACATCAAAATCAAATCAAGTTGATTTTGGTACCCAAGTTTCCTTGGCTCCTGCCTTGTTAGCTTTCTTCTTTGGTTTCTTAGGTTTGACCTTATTTGACTTGGGAATTTCTTATTCATCCTTAGTCATTTGAGTTGGACCTTTGAAACTAGTCATTAAAATAGAATTATCATGCACATTTTGAGTAACAAAAAAAGGCATGTTATTTGCAAACATGTTATTCCAGTAAGGCATGCTAAATGGCATTTGTGGCATACTAAATGCAGCATAATAAGGATTAGGTGCAAATGGCATATTAGCAAATTTTGCATTCATATTCTGAGCAGACATAGCATTCACAGGCATAAAAGGCATGGCATTCATGGTGGGAAAAGGAGAGGGTACTGATATAGGAGTAGGAATGGCAAGTTTGCAGTTAACAAACATATGATTAACTCTACCACACTTAACACAGATTTTTCTTGGAGCATACTTATCAGGTGTGTAGTTGTTATATTTGTTAATCCCTACTTTCCCATTTCTATTATTTTTCTTTTTAGCCTCTGTTTTAACCTCAATCTTTTCTAATCTGTCATTGAATTGCTTGATGGACAGATGACCAACATTCACTTTCTTCTCCTTCTTCACATGACTTGATTCTCCTGAAACAAAGTTTTTGGAAACTGATCCATATTTTTCATTTAACTTGGCAAGTTCGGCTTTGCTCACAGGTTTGCTCACAGCCGACGGATGACGATTTATGTCACTCGACGGATAATCCTTTTGATTATCCGACGGATGACTCTCATCATCCGTCGAGTCTAAATCTGTTAGCAATCCTTCAATCAAATTGGATTCCAGCTTCTCTTTACTCTTTTTCCAGGCTGCATCACAAAAGGACTCAATACCTTGAACTTTAGTGATATGAGCATGAACATCTCTGGATGATTTCCATGCCTTAATCACCTCTTGTTCTCGTTCAAGCTGCTTCTTCAAAATCTCTTCTTTCTTCGAGGACTCAGTTAATTCATCCTTAGCAATCTTCCACTCAATTCTCAATTTTTCAAATTCAATAATCTGAGATTCTAGCACATTATTCCTCTCACTTAAAAACAATTTTTTTTATTTGATTCTAGCATTTTCTTTAGTGAGAGACTTAAGTATAACACGCAAATGATATAATTCTGTGGACATGTCATTTATGGCATCATTACACTCAGCTTTAGATAAATATGCTAGGTTAGTGGTGATTACCTGATTACTTGAAGAACTTGTTTCTGTTTCATCAGACTTGGCCATCAGGGCTAGATTGACATAGCTGACATCCTCATCTTCATCCAAACCATCAGTTGCCCAGTCATTTTCTTGTGTAATGAAAGCCCTTTCCTTTTCCTTGAGAAACTCAAAATACTTCTGTTTATAATCAACATGCTCAAACTTCTTTTTACGGGAATCTGACTTTCTACACTCACTGGCAAAGTGCCCTGCCAAGCCACATTTTAAACATTTGAATTTAGATTTATCCACCATGTTTCTATTTGGCTTGGCTGCTCCAAAGTTCTTTTTGAACTTGAGCTTGGAAAATCTTCTGGAAAGAAAAGTTAAATGCTCATCAATATCATCCATGTCATCTTGGCTCAAATTGTCTTCATTCTAAGCTACCAGCCCTTTTCCCTTGTTCTCACGGGCCTTTGAAGTAGACTCAACAGCTTCTACCTTCATCTCTTTCTCTTTCTCTAACTCAGAAACCAGTGCTATGGACCTTCCTTTCTTCCTTCCTTTGTCCATCCTCTCATCTTTCTCTATTTCAAGCTCATAAGTTTTTAGGATGCCATACAGTCTATCCAAAGTAAACTCCTTGTAATCTTGAGAGTTTCTCAATGAGACTGTCATTGATTTCCATTCCTTTGGAAGAGATCTAAGGAACTTGAGATTGTAGTCTTTTGTCTGACAGACTCTTCCATGTAACTTCAGAGTATTTAGTAGTTTTTGAAATCTACTAAAAATGTCAGTGAGAGACTCACTATCTTCACAATGAAAGTGCTCATATTGCTGAATTAGCAGCTGCATCTTATTTTCCCTTACTTGCTCAGTACCATCACAAATAATCTGAATTGTGTCCCAAATCTCGGTTGTTTTGCAGTTAATGACGTTATCAAACATATCACCATCAACTCCATTGAACAACATATTCATGGCCTACTTGTCTTTCCTAACTTGCTCAATATCAGGACCTAACCATTCATGCTTAGGCTTGGGAATAGATGGTTCATTCCTTGCTGCAGCTCTTATTGGTACATGAGGATTTGTCTCTATGCAATCCACATAGGCCTCATCTTGAGAAAGAAGATGTATGTTCATCTTCACCTTCCAGTGGTAATAATTGTCTTTGTCAAAAAATGAAATGTTAACTCCAACATCCTTCTTGTTCATCTTGCTGTTTGTTGTGATCTTTAAACTCTTTGTACTTCAAGAGCTTGCTCTAATATCAATTGTTATTCCCTAACAATACAACAAGAATTACAGAAGGGGGGGGTTGAATGTAATTCTGGCTTCTTTTTAAGATTTTTAAAACTGTTCTAACTCAATAATATATAAGTGTTTGATTTGCAAAGTGCGGAATGAAAGAATTATATAAATCAAAACACAAGTAATAAAAACACAAGTCTTTAAAACTTTCTGGTGGATTTGAATGTATTCACCATATATATATATATATATATCGAGAGAACCCTGTGAAGCTCGAATAGCTCACAGCTGCTTTTACAAGTGAACACACAAACTACAGAGAAATTCTTAACAGTTATAGCCTTTTCTATTTCTCTTCTAAAATGTGTTTGCTTAGTTATTTGTTCTACTAGCTACACTTGGATTATATATCACCAAGTTTACATGGTAATAAGACTGGATAAGAAAACAAAACCTATCAAGTCTAACTCCATGCTGCTTCACTACTCTATTCCAGCATCTTTGAATATCTTCATAATAGCATGGAAATGGTAATGCTTCTTTGTTCTCAAAACCCTTCTAAACAAGCTGCCACATTCCTTTTGCAAACACCCAACGCATGTGACTGTGTTGTCACTGTCAATAGATATTTGAATTGATCATCCGTCAGTTACATGCTTGTTATCCGTCGAGTAGCCTTGTTGATAATCTGTCGGGTAGCTTTGTTGATCATCCGTCGTGTAGCTATTTGACACTTGACTCCATTTTATTTATGCAGAATTACAAGATATCTAATATTTACAATTGATCAACCTATTCTGCATATCTACTAGTAGTCAATATGACTCATATGCTACTACAGAATCTACATAAAGTTTTTTGCAGAAATGTGTTACATTACTTATTGTTACATAAGTTACTCACCCGGTGGATATCAATTAGTCATCCGTCGGGACTATATTGAATCATCCGTCGGGACTATAATTGGTCATCCGTCGGGTGCTACAAAATTGACTAAGTTAAATCTACTAAGGTATTTTGTTTAGCTTATCAGCAAGTACACAACATATTCCTAACAATAATCTGTATATATACTGATATATATATGTTTTGTATTTGTTCTTATTATATGAATCGTATTTGATACGATTCTGAATCGTATGCAGCGGATTTACTGAAATCTGTGTCTGGTATTCGATTTTGGTGAACGAATACGCTATTTCATATGAGATCGAGCGTCTGAATGTAACTGATAGCTGGTGCTATCAATGACTGATCTTTAAGGCGTTTGACGTCATTTAGGTCTTGTAATCTGTGATTTAATGTTATCATATTTAATTTTGAATTTTCTGATTTTTTCAATATTTGGTTTTTATGATTAGATCATGATGGGTATGATATGTTAAGATCAGATTATGTGTTTTAACATGTTATTTTGTGTTAATTGAGCATGGTGGATTTTGTGTTAATTGAGCATGGTGGATGGTTATGGCTTATGACCTTAGGTTAATGGTTTTGGTTTTTCAAATACGGCTTGCATATCATTTAATCTTGTAATTATTAAATCTCGAATGTAACTCGAGTTCTTCTTGTAAGTTCATTAGATTAGTTTTCATATTTCATTCTTGTAATGTACATCAAGACATGAAGATTTGAAGATCAAGGGTAATCCCACACGGAGGCCATCCAAGGAAGCAATATAAGAAAGAAGACATGTAATAGTTAGCCTGTATTTATTTTCCACCTTAGATTGACCTAGATCTTTGTCATTAGCTTGATAAAGATCACATAGGATGAATTCATAACCAACCACATTTAGTTATTGCACTTAACATATATATGTGCATATGATGAATGTATGTGTAGAGTAGTTTATAAAGATATATGCTTAATTAGATTAAGGATGTATGTATTAGATACGACACTCATGCCATGCTTTCTAAACAAGATAAAATCTGTAACGATTCAAGATTTTAAAATGAACAAACGATTATGAGATTCTCGTGTTTATGAAACACAAAATAAAATACAAATTTTCTCTGTTTCTGACATGGGGCGATTTTGTCAAAAACGAGTTCATTGAACTTGTAAGGTTGTGGGTTTTAAGCGAGACCGTTGTGACTCCCTCACTACCTGGAAATCAAACCATTGACGAATATTGATTTGAAGTATTTTAATCAAGGAAAAATTGGGAATCTATTTATGATGAGATCATGATCGTTTTAAAATTAACAAAACCCTAAAGTTAATATTAAGTTGATCATATGTCTTCCAATGAGTCCAATGTGTTAACCCCTAGATCGACCAGGAGTGGGTTCGTTAAAGCAAAGTACTCCTATCTATCGTGGGAAATGTGTTGAAGTATATTGATACTTTTTGAACTTGGAGGTATAGAGTTTGGCGAGATTTGTTAGATAAATATGAACAAATGTTGTTCCACCAAGCTATCCAAGAGTTATATAGTTGATATAATTGACAGATATTGTCTACCTAAATAATCATGTTTTAGGAGAAAAGCCAAAGCTGACCTAACGCGTGGTAAAATATGGATCTTGGCTCACTAGAAAGGATATAGAAGATATATTTTCCGAATTAATAGTTAGGGCTATTGATATGATAAAAATAGTGGGAGATATATATTGTGAATATATATATATATATGAATAATCACTTGAACATAATTTAATGATCATCTGTAGACTAAGTCATTTTATGCACTTTAATATTGTAGATATCAAATGATAAATAACACAAATAAATTCTCTATGTAATAGTCCTTGAGAAGGACAAGCTGATATGAAATAATTTTCTCAATTGATATGGGAACTTGAGGATTGTCCTCGGGTTCAAGGATGTCACTTAAACCCCTCCCTTATTTCTTCTAGCTGAGAATGAAACATGTGCAGAACAAAATGCTTACCAGAAGCAAATTAATTATGTAACCGATGTTTCATATCTCATGCTTGTAATTATGAGTGCTGAGCTTTAGAAGCAACAAGAGCATAATGATGCTTATGATATAATTGAGCACCTTCAAAAGATGTTTGAAGGATAGGCTCGTCAGAAATATTTGACAATAATAAGGCACCATACTTTTGCATTAATGGGAGAATCATATCCGGTTGGACCACATGTTCTAAAGGTGATAGGCATATGTACCTTGATTTTTGGGTTTCAAGAATGGTCTAAAGACTCAGCTTGATTTGATCAAACGATCTTTGAACAACTTCTATTCTCAGTTTGTTAAGAACAAAAGGAATGAGATAGACAGAACACTCAATGCGTTGTTAAGCATGTTTAGAACTACTGAAAATAACACGGTAAAGGCATGAATTATGTCCATATTGATGATATACACATGGAATGCAAATGGGAAAGGAAAGTGGATATGCAAGGTGAAGATTTGATCTTTTTCGATGCCAAACCAAAGTCCAATCCCAAAGGGCTTTTGAAGCCTAATAGTGGTGTTGCTAAAGGAGATGAATGCCATTTCTATAGAAATAACTGGATGAATGGAAGTTAAAATTATCGAGCTTATTTGGAAGATCTAAAGAAGATGACTAGAAATGGTCAAGCTTCAGGTATAGGGTTAGAATTGGAGCAAAAGTTGTTGCTCTAGTTGAAGGAAATCGATACCTAATGTTGCCCATAAGGCGAGATTGAGAACTTTAATGAGAAACACATTTCTGAGTTACATATAGATGAATACTTGGATAAGTTTGATTTTGAATCATACGGAAGATGCGAACTTTGTCTCATTGGCAAAATGACTAAAGCTTCTTTTACCTGATCAGGTGAAAGGGCCACCGAACGATTATGACTTATACATAATGATGTATGTGGTCGAATGCGTATGATGGCAAGGGGGCTTATACTACTTCATAACATTACTAATGATTTAAGTAGATATGGATATGTGGTTCTTATGAAGAATAAATCCGATTCTTTTGAAATGTTCAAAGAATATAAGGCCGAAGTAGAAAAGAAAACAAGGGAAAAGTATAAAAGTTTTACGATCAGATCATGGAGGAGAATACTTAAACCTAAATTTCAAGAGTTTGTTGAAGGAGTGTGATAGTGTATCATAACTTACTCCTTCTAGAACACCTCAATGGAATAGAGATTCTGAGAGGAAAAATCGTACCTTGTTGGACATAGTGGGATCGATTATGAGTCAAGTGGATCTTCTATTCAGTTCTGGGGTTATGCTCTAGAAACGGCTGCATATACACTTAACCAAATTCCGACTAAAGCGGTTCAAAAGACTCTATATGAGATATGGAATGATAAACGTCATAGCATGTCATTTATGAAAATTTTGGGACGTGAAGCGTTTGTAAAACGTTTAGCCTCTGACAAGCTTGGACCATAATTAGATAGATGTTATTTCATGGGATACCCAAGTGAGACTAGGGTATAGTTTTTATAACCTTCCGAGAACAAAGTGTTTGTTGCTCGGGCCACTATATTTGTTGAGGGAGAACTAATTTATAAGAAAATCAGTGGGAGGACAATACATCTTGATGAAGATCGAGAACCACATGATAACATTAAACCAGCATTGGAATAAGATTATGATGTACATCCCGTCCAAGAAACACAGGTTATTCGTAGATCTAGTAGGATTCACCATGAGCCCGGGAGAAATTATGAATTTTTTTTTACTCAAGATGGTGATATGATGCTTACAGATAAAGATAAGCCTCTCACCTACCAAGATGCTATGAACAGTTCAGACTCTGAGAGATGGCTAGAGGCCATGAATTCCGAGATGGAATACATGTGTCAAAATAAAGTATTGACTTTAGTTGATCCACTCCAAGGGGTAAAACCTATAGGGTGCAAGTGGGTTTCAAGAAGAAAACTGTCATGGATGGTAAAGTACAGACCTATAAGACACGACTAGTGGCAAAAAGTTTCAAACAAATTCATGGTATAGACTATGATGAGACTTTTTCACCGATTACTATGGTCAAGTCCATCAGGATTTTTTCAGCAATAGTTTCTTACTTTGACTATGAGATTTGGCAAATGGATGTCAAAACTGCTTTCTTATATGGGAGCCTTGAAGAGGATGTATATATGATACAACCTGAGGGTTTTGTTGATCCAAACTTTGCTAAGATAGTTTGTAACTGCTTCTATATATTTATAGATTGAAGTAAGCCTCAAGGAGATAAAGAAATGATATGTTTTGATGTCTCATGGAATAGTGATCTCAAAAGATAACTGCCCCCTAAATCATTAGATGATAAGGGCCGTTTGAGAAAGATCCATATGCTTTAGCAATTGGATCTATAATGTGTACAATGATATGTATTTATCCTGATGTTTCATATGCTTTGCATGACGAGCAGATACCAGTGTAATCCAGGTGAGGGTCACTGGATTATTTTCAAGAATATTCTTAAGTACTTAAAGAGGACTAAAGATTTATTTTTGGTATATGGAGAAGATAGGGAATTGGTTGTAAAAGGTTACACTGATACTAGTTTCTTAACCTAATTTCTGGATAGACAAGGATGATTATGTGTCTATGTCTGGTTTGTGTTTTGTCTAAATATAAGTTATGTTAGCTGGAATGGTTTATAGTAAGAACATTGATGATTCTATAATGGAAGCCGAATATATTGATACTTTTCAAAACAGCCAAGGAGACTGTTTAGGCATGTCCTTGGGCGATATTACCTTATTAATGAGATTAATGATCAAGGAGATATAAATATAAAGTGCATAGTAATGATAGTGTTTCAGACCCACTGACTAAGGTTTTATCATAACAGAAGCACGATGGTCACACTAGTTCCATGAATATTAGATACATGGGTGATTGGCTCTAGTGTAAGTGGGAGATTGTTAGTGTTTGTGCCCTAGAGACAACACTATGATGTTTTAGTTTAAGATATTATGATTATTAATGTTTATGTTCTATCGATTATTCCTTTTATAATTTATTAATTCTTAATTTACTGTGATATAAATGTTAGATTAATAAATGTCCTTGAAATATGATATGCAATTCTATATCTCTAAGTATGTGACTTAGAAATGAGATTACGAGAATAGTATCGATATTCCTAAAGGTCCTTAGTTGAGTATTATTATTATTATTAAGGGACAATAATAATGCATTAAGACTGGTGTGTTTGTTGACTGATGATCACATCTCGTTGATCATAGGTATAGTGATACTAAAGTTAAAGACACATGCATATGTATATGTATATGGTGCTGGACAGACCCGATGTGAGATTTTACATGTCTGTTGTGTCATAAGTAATTCTCACAGTGATAATGATGTAATGGTCCTTAGACTTGAAGTCATTATATTTCTTTACGAGAATTAATATACATTGATTCCATTAAAAGTTGTCTTTGACCGGTAATGATAAAAATGGATATTGGGTATATTATGAATCGTATGAGAAATATGAATGATCTAGATGGGATTTAACCCTCCTATTTTAGGAGTGATATTATTGGCCTCTTGTGTGAGCTAGACTATGAAATGTGTGGCCACACTCAAATGTTGATTTGATATGATAGTCTACTCATTGATCAAGGAAACATGGATTAAACATTGATGAGGATGACACATTACATGCCTCTAGTTTAATCTATAATATGTGGTTAAAGGAATTATATTATATTATATATTATTCACGAAAGGTTTAATCAATCACCGATTCAATTATTATTACTTGGGTAGCAATGATGTATTACTTGATGCCGCTCATTGTTTACAATTTTAAATTAGATTTAAAATTCGTTGCCAATGTAATAATAACCTATAGGGTCACACACAAAGAATGCTTGAAGGATTATTTAATTTAAATTAGATTTAAATTAAATTAAAGTAATTTGAATTATTTATAATATTAATTAAGTTTGACTTAATAAATTAGATAAATAATGATATTCAGATTTAATAATATTAATTATGAAATTTATTTGTTAAATAATTAAGTGAGACTTAATTATAATACAAATAGGAATTTCGAATTAATAATAACTCCTAATAAGTTAAGAGTTATAATTCATTTTTCTACTCTCTATATAATATCTCTTGTGTGGTTGATTTTTTGTGGTGCAAGACTTTTACTAAAACCCTAGCCACCAAGAGAGAAGATGGAGAGAGCAAGAAGAAACGGGTTTCTGCTTGTACACATTCGATCCTTGAGTTCAAACATTCGTGTGTGGATACCGATAGAGCGTAGATCGCGAGAGCGGGATGCGTGGTGATTGAACAAGCTTTGGATCTCCATTAGTCAACCAATTGGTAAAGCTTCTTAAGTTAAACAATCTGATCTACAAATTAAATATATGTTTTTCGCATGGATCCTGCGGTGGGTTTCGAAAATTCTGATTTTTACGTTTTTAATTACTATTTCTGTCGCGTTTATGTGCTCGAAACCCTTCACTAGATACATCAGACCTTTTGAGATTCTGAAGCATGTTGGCAAGGTAGCCTTCGAACTGGCATTACCCCCGCATATGGAGCACATTCACAATGTTTTTCACGTATCGATACTTAAGAAGTATAATCCAGATTCCAGGCATGTAATTGAGTACGAGCCAATAGAAATTCAAGCAGATTTGTCGTATGTAGAGAGTCAGATAGAGATTCTAGAAGAAAGAGAGAAAGTGTTAAGGAATAAAGTTGTAAAGTTAGTAAGAGTATTGTGGAGAAACCCAAAGGTTGAAGAGTCAACCTGGGAGTTAGAAAGCGATATGCGAGAAAAGTACCCTCAATTATTTTCTTAGGAGATTCTGAGGACATAATTCTTTTAAGGGGGAAGGATGTAATATCTGGGATATATCCTGTAATTATTTTTGGTCAATGAGTATATATTCTGTATTTATTTTGTATTTATTCCTGTGAATTATTTGCCAAGTGGTATATGTGTTTGGATGTTTAAATATGATAAAATTTGAGTATTTTAATTTTTATATATCCAAAATAAAGTATAGATAATTGTCATATTTTTCTATAAAAGATTTATGGATTTAATAAATTATATTTCCGAGTATTTGTAAACTATTTTGTATAATCGAGAACCAACCGACTTCAACCGTTTTTACGTTTTTACAATATGAATCTCTTCCGAAAACTCCTTCCTAACCTAATTGCAATATTCCGAGCATTTTCCATGTTTTGACTTTTTCGATCCGGAGTACGGTTTTCCCCGTGCGGGTCCCAGCGCAATATTTTCGATATAAAATTCGTTTCGGTAAATCGATAAAACCCGTATTTTCGAGAAACGGGATCTTTTTATTAAATTATTATATTATAACCAAAGTGCTGAGACCAAGACCACGATTACAAAATGTATAGATTTGGATAATTATCCTAAAACCGGTACCTTTTTGTATCTGTTTTCACAAATAAACGTACTATTTTATATCCGGTATGATCCAACGAGGTACCAATATTCAGTAAATACAAATAGCCCTTATCGTATTTTATTTTATACAGAAAATCATTTGTAAACAGTTAAATATATAATTTTACAGAGAAAAACCCTAATTTCATAGAAGTTTCTGAAAATCAAACAAGTTTTTGGAGGTGTTCTCGAACTCTGTTTGGAAAGCTCGAGTACTCAAAACGAAGGTTTTGAGGCGTACTATCAGAATCCATAAGTTTCATAACTGCAGAATTAAAGGTTTATTTTCTGTATTTTTATTTAATTTCGAATTATTTTGAATTAAAATATGAATTTTTGTTCGAGATGATGTTTGTATGATTTGATGATTTCAAGTTGTAGAGCTTTTCTTCCTGATGATTTTGGTATATTATATGACTGATTTGGAGTTCAATAACATGTTCAAAATTGAGTTTAATTTTCGAATTTCAAAATTAAGGTTTATGGTTCGTATGAATGTTCTTAATTGAATTTGGGGGTTTCTTCCCCAGGGGTTATTAGATTGATTGCTTGGTATGGTTTTGTAGAGCTTGAAAAGAGGAGTCAATTGGTAGTGGTTTCATGTATAGATGATACCAGAATCGAGCTGGCCGCAGCAAGAAAGAACTCGCCGTCCGACAATTTTTCTTCGAGATTTTCCGGCCAACTCAGGGGTTATTAGGATGACTTGATTGCAGGGTTGTATTCCTTATGAATTATAGATGTGATCTGGAGCTCCTGGTGGTGTGACGATTCCGGGAACACCATCTCCGGCGAACCCCGATCATTTTTCGGCGAGCCCTGTATAAATTACAGTTTAGTACCTATATTATTGAAAGAGAAACAGTTAGATCCCTGAGGTTTCCAGAATTTGCAAAAATAGGATTGTTGTTTAAAAATTATTTAAAAATTATATTTTTTCTTTATTTTAATTACAGAAATTCATTTTTAATTATTAAAAAGTCTAAAAAAATTATTATTTTAATTCCAAAAATTATTTTTAATTCAAAAATAAATTTGAATTAAATAGTTAATTAATTTTAGTTAATAATTAATTAGTTAATTGGTCAATTAATTCAAAAATTAATTGATTAATTGATTTCATTAATTATTAATTAATTATTTAATTAGATTTAATTATTTATTTTGATTCAAAAATTTTGAAAAATAGTTTCGAGCTTTAAAATATATTTTAAATTGGTTTAAAGGCTCGATAATTATTATAAAATGATTTTAAAGCCATATTCGGGCAATCGAACTCTGTTTATAGTTTTAAAATGATTAAACGACCCGTTTTAATTCCAAACAATATTTAAAAATTTGTATTAAATATCTGAAAGATCATTTTAACATCAATCCTTCTTTAAAAAAGAATTTTCATCGAATATCTTACGTGCTATATGTGATCTAATTGACGTGTTATATGCGTATATGTGCATTGTTTGACTATTTTACTCGTAACTTTCAATCCGTAAATCTGATTTGGGTAAAACGAAGGGCAGATATAAGTTTATACCGAATAGGATCAAGTGAGATAAGTATTGATAAGTGAATAGTAACCCTGAAAGACGAGGAAAACTTTGAAGCCCACACTATGTTGTGCATGAGAAATTGAGTTTCGAAGTTGATAACATGATTATACGTACCAAATGAGTTTATGTAAACGCTACTCCCTCCGTCCCGTTGATTTCTCTACGGTTACTATTTGCACGCATTTTGAGGCCTCTATAAAATATAGTTTTGTAATGTTTTTTAATTTTTTTTTTGTATAAAAGTTTAAACATAAAACTTTTATACAGAAAAAAAATTAAAAATATAATGGAGTTATACTTTAAATGAGCATTGAAAAGCGTGCCAAAAAGTGATGTAGAGAACTCAATGGGAAAGAGGGAGTATTAGTTTTCAAAGAAAACGAACTTTGAAAAATGACCGTATTTACGAACCATCAAGGATTACGGGAATCGCAATATAATTACGAATTTAAAACCCTATGGATTTATATCCAAGAATGATACTTCAAAACATAAAGAATGTATACGAAAGGATTTACACCGCGGACTGTTTACGAGAAATTATTACGAAAATGATTAAGAGACCGAACAAACGCATAAATGAATAAATAAACATATCGAACTAAATCAAATACGTAATCATGGCTAGGTTACCAAATAGTAACCTAAGCTAGGAAGGGATGACAACCTAAGCTAGTAAATAGTAACCATGAATAGTGCTAAGGGGTACTTAGCTAGTAAACTAGCTTTGAATTTATGCAAGCTAGCAAAGATATGTATTAGATATGCATAATTATGATGATATACACACACAAACACATCACTTGTCCAAGAAGCATCCAAGAAGCAAAACACAAAACTCTCTCTCCCTTCCAAAACCCTTCCACTCGGCTTCTTCAAGAAAGAGCAAGAAATCAAAATCAAAACCCTAAGTTCTAGTCATGGAAAAAATCCCCCATTAATTCTCAAGCTTCATACATCATAAACTAAGGTAAGATAAATTTTTAAGCTCATTTTATCAAGGTTTGATGGGTGAAATAAATTCAAGAAAGATGATAATGTATAGTAACTTTTCATTGGTTTCTTGATTTTAATGGTTGATCTAGGTTCCAAAAACCCTAGCAAGCACTCCCAGGACTTCACCAACATCAAGAAAACATCTCAAGCTTTCAATAATGGTATAAATCTTTGACCCATCTTGATTTAAGGTTTAAGTTCAAGAATCTTTTGAAACCTAGTTATAAACTTAGTTTTAGTGGTTGATTTATTGTAATCTTGATGTTTAGTTAATTAGTTCTAAGGTTGATGGTTTTTGCTTCAATAACATGATGTTCTTGATAGGAGTTAGTGTGGTGATGATGATTTGATGATTGTTGGTAGTAGTATAGAGATTTAAGTCGTAAACAAAACTCGGATCGTAATCTCGCTAAAACGAACAAAACACAATATTAAGTTTCTGCCGAAAGTCCGGAATGTGTAAACTATAGTTTCTTGAAAAGTAAAACTTGATTATAATATATAATGTTATAAGGATTTTTTGGGCGCTTGAATCGCTTGATTCCGATTTACGGATCAAAAGTTATGACCGTTTTACTAAAAGTGATTTACGCGACAAAAACTGCTATGAATTACGAACTTTGGAAATAGAAATGATCGACTTCAAAATATTCATAAATCATGGAATTTTTGCAGGGAGTATTAAATAGAGATCCTTAACTTCTATAAAAATTTCAAATGAAAATAATGATTTTTCAGTTTTATAAAAATATCAGAACCAAGACCGCGCGATTAAGAAACCGTTAGAGATCATAAGCGGAGCCGACAATGAAAATGTAAACGGACATAAGGTACTTCGAAAAGGAAGCGACCGTGATATTAATAAGTAATTAAAAGAATAATAAGGGTAAAATAAGTGGAGAAAATGAATAATAAGTAGTATATAAGTATGAGTCGCCATAAATTAGAACGAGATCTAACGAAACGGTTTATATTTATGGTTATAGATTTTCGAGCGGACCCTAGAGCATCCTCCTCCTGGAAATACCCAGGCAAGTTTACGAACCCAACTCCATATACTATTGTGTTATGAAAGGATTGTTTATTTATGGTTTGCATAAATGCCATGCTTGCCATGATACTAAGTATTTGAGTTTTTGCATATAATAGCGATGGTGTTACGATATGTATATGTCATCGAATGTTTAACGCCGCCACGAGCGTGACGTATAATTATATGACCGAGAGTCAGTCGAAGTTTTAAAATGAAACCAGGGAATCATTCTGGTGATGATTTAGGACGATTAAAGTCCGTAGTAGTTGTATTCCAAGGGACTCGATGTCCACTTGCAAAACATTAAATACCTCGAACTTTTATTAAAACGATTTCCAAAAATCGTATTCCCTCAACTATATTTAATTACCCGAATGATGGATATTAATTCATTTATTCATTTAAAATAGGAGAATTATACTCCAATGATTATTTATTTCAAACTCGATTAATTATTAAAGATTACTTTAAATTACTTAAACATAAATTAGTTGAGAAATATTATTTCAAATATTCTTTTAAAATATAATAATTCGAGGTTTAATTATTTGAGGTTTAATAATTTAATTCTCAATTATTTATTAAATAATTTAAGATGATTTAAAAATCATAAAAACCTGATTTAAAAATACTTTCTGAATTTCAGAAAATCATTCGAATAATTTCAGATCATCGAAGAATATTATCTCGACTTATTATAAATATTTTGAATATAGTTTCAAAAGAAACTCCCCCTTATTTAATTATATGTTGACAACAGTCAACTCACATCATTAGTACTTCCTCAGAAAATTCTCGGAAGTACATATATATATATAGACACTAATAAGATAAGTTATTTCTATCAACAAGCAAAACGCTTGGGGAACTTCGATGTGGTTCGAGTTCTTGAGATATGATAGGATTCTTTTAAGGACTTGGAGGGGTAGACTCCAGTACTATGTATACTAGGGAGACTGTTAGATATATTTGAGATGTCATGTCTAATATGATTTGTGTTTAGTTTTCAGAACTTAACAACAGGACATATCAGGACTTACTAAAATCAGGACTTACTGGAAGTCAGAACTTAATATTAGAACTTATGGTCATATCGAAACTTAAGTGCGGGAAGACTTTCAGTTAAGGAATGAAGCTGATTTACAGGAGAAGATCGAGACTAAAACAAAAGAAGATATGCATGGAAAGAGTTAGAAGACTAGAAGACTTGTAGAAGATATCTGATTGATATATTTTAGGAGACAGAATTGTATTCCATATCAATTAGAATTTATCTTGTAACTGTGTACTATATAAACACAGACTTAGGATTTATACTATATGTGTTATCATTATCGAGAAGATTATACATTATAACCTAGCAGCTCTTAGTGATATTTGTTCATCACTAAGAGAGAACAACAGTTCATATTGTAACAGAGTTTATTGAATATATTTGATCTTTGTTACATACTTGTGTTGAAATCAATTTGATTGTATAAACACTGTATTCAACCCCCTTCTACAGTGTTATGTGACCTAACAAGTGATATCAGAGCTTCTCTGTTAACACACATACAGTAAAGATCCAAACAATCATGTCTGAAGAAACACAAACTCCAACCAAGCCCACCAAAACTCAAGAAACTCAAAAAACTCAAACCCACAGTCGATATGAAACTATTAGGGTTCCCATACTGAGACCTTCTGAGTATCCCATATGGAAAGTGAAGATGGCTATGTTTCTGGAAGCTACAGATCCAGAATACCTTGATAGGATTAATGAAGGACTATATAAGCCTACCAAGCTCTCTGTTGCAGTTGCAGATCAACCAGCAAAGTCCATACCAAAGGAGAAAGGTGATTACACAGTTGAAGACATCTCATCTATTGCCAAGGATGCAAGGGTAAGGCATTTGATGTATAGTGCCATTGATAATGTCATGTCAAACAGGGTAATTAACTGCAAGACTGCAAAGGAGATATGGGATGCTTTGGAGACAAGATGCCAGGGAACTGATTCAATAAAATAGAATAGGAGGACTATACTCACTCAAGAGTATGAGCACTTTGACTCAAAAGCTGATGAGTCATTAACTGATTTATATGACAGGTTTGCCAAACTCTTGAATGATTTGTCACTGGTGGACAAGGAATATGATCTTGAAGATTCAAATCTAAAATTCCTTTTAGCTCTTCCTGAAAATTGGGATTTGAAGTCTACTACCATAAGAGACAACTATGACCTTACTGAAACTACTCTTGATGAAATTTATGGTATACTCAAGACTCATGAACTTGAGATGGATCAAAGGAGCAAGAGGCATGGAAGAAAGTCAAGGATAATTGCTCTTAAAGCTGAGGAGGAATCTTCTAAAGTGGCTGCCTCAAAAAGGGGCAAAGGAAAGGCTCTCATCATAAAGTCTGATTCAGAGTCATCATATTCTAATGATGATGATTCAGAAACTAAAAGTTTACCTGAAATGGATGTTGATGCAGAGATTATGCAACTGTGTGCTCTTATGGTGAAGGGTATCACAAAGATAGCCTACAGGAAATTCAGAAAGGGCAAGAAGTTTTCCAAGAAAAGTGGAAGTTCTGATAAGAAAGGGTTCAGAAAGTCTGAAGGCAAAGGAGGAAAGTCTGAAAGAGGAGACAACTTAAATGTCAAATACTCAAATTGTGGTGAAAGAGGCCACATATCTCCTGACTGCAAGAAAGGAAAAAGTGACAAAGGCAAGGTACCTGTCACAAAGAAGAAAATCTGGACACACACTTCAGATTCTGAATATGAGGTGAACTATGCCCTGATGGCAAATGCTGATAGCAGTACTGAAACTGCTGAATTGAAGGTACCTCAAACAACTTATGCTTTTCATACTGATGATATTAATGAGTTGAGATTATATCTTAAAACCATGTTCATTAGTTATAGAGATCAGATTTTAACATGTGAAAGATTAACATCTGAAAATCTTCAATTTAAAAAGAGAAATGACTATTTAGAAAAGGAGTTAGTTTTTCTTCATCAAACTAAGAAAGAAAGAGATGATGATTTGTATGTTAGAGATGAAGAGTTAAAATTGAATGAATCTCTAAAAGCTGACTTAGAAAAGGAAAAAGAGATTATCAGAACTTGGACTAATTTTGGCAGAACAACTCAGAATTTACTAAGTAGTGGAAACGAGAAAGAGGGCTTAGGTTATGGAGATGATAAAAGCGACAAAGGAACTATGCAAATTGAGCCAATTGTTGTTAAACAGACTACTAAGCCAAAGGTAAATCCTGTTAAGTTTGTAGCAAAAACTGTAAAGTCTGATTTTGAAAAGATGAAAGAGTCTAGGACATAAGTCAAAGAAAAGTCAACTTCTGACAAATTAAAACAGGAAAAACCAGTTGAAGTTAACATATGCTTAATGACAAAGAAGCAGCTTAAGCATAAGCTGAAAGAGATTAGAAATATAAACAAGGTAAAGGAAGCTAGGAAAAATAGGAATGTAAAGGAAGGTGTGAATAAAAGCAATAATTATATGCCTGTTCCTAATGCTCCTAGAAAGAAATGTTATAACTGTGGAAACTCTAACCATCTTGCTTCTTTTTGCAGGAAAAATAAAGAATTAAACTCTTTACCTCCTAAATCAGGAGTTAAGAGTCAGTCTATTAGGTTTAAACCACAAAATCCTTATTTTCATTGTGGTAGTTTATGGCATTCCATTCATACTTGTAAGGAATATCATAGTTTGTACTATGATTATTATCAAATAAAACCTTCTTTGAAGAAAGTTAGTATTATTCCTTCTAGTGTAAATTCTGATACGAAGTCTGATATAAATTCTGATAAATAGTATGTTAGTATAAACTCTGAAATTAAATCTGCTGCAAATGCTAACAAACTTAATAAGGCCAAAGGATCCAAGCAAGTCTAGGTCCTTAAAACTAACCAATAGTGGTCTTTGTGATTGTATTGGAACAACAAAAATATCCTAGCGTTAGACAGTGGATATTCAGGACATATGACTGGAAATAAATCCCTGCTATTAGACTTTGTGGAGAAAGCTGGCCCAGGAGTTTCTTATGGAGATGGCAACATGGGAAAAACTCTGGGATATGGCAATATCAATCTTGGGAATGTCATCATTGAAACATTAGCTCTTGTCTCTGGACTTAAACACAATCTGCTAAGTGTGAGTCAAATCTGTGACAGAGGTTATCATATGGATTTCTTTGAAGAACACTGTGAAGTTGTAAGTAATTCTACAGGCAAAGTAGTTCTGAAAGGTTACAGACATGGCAACATTTATAAAGCCAGAATTTCAACAAGTTCTGATGGTCCTGCAATCTGTCTGTTGAGTAGAGCATCAATTGAAGAAAGCTGAAATTGGCACAAAAGACTCTCTCATTTAAATTTCAACAACATAAATGAGCTAATAAGGAAAGATCTTGTGAGAGGACTGCCAAAATCAGTATTTTCTTCTGATGGCCTTTGTGATTCATGTCAAAAGGAAAAACCAAGAAAATCTTCATTCAAGAGCAAAACTGAATCTTCAATTCTTGAGCCTTATCACCTACTGCATGTTGATCTATTTGGTCCAGTCAATATCATGTCTATTGCAAAGAAGAAATATGTTATATTTATAGTGGATGCGTTCACAAGGTACACTTGGGTGTATTTCTTGCACAAGAAGAATGAGACTGAATCTACTCTAACTGATCATGTCAAACAGCTGGATAAATTGGTCAAAGATTCTGTCAAAATTATAAGAAGTGATAATGGCACTGAGTTCAAGAATTCAATAATGGAAGAGTTCTGCAAAGAGCATGAAATTAAGTAGGAATTTTTTACACCTGGAACTCCACAACAAAATGGAGTTGTAGAAAGAAAGAACAGGACTCTCATTGAAGCTGCATGAACTATGCTTGATGAAGCAAAGCTGCCAACCTACTTTTTGGCAGAAGCTGTGCAGACTGATTGTTTTACAAAGAATGCTACACTCATAAACAAACATGGAAAAACACCATATGAGATGGTGAAGAAAAAAAAGCCAAATCTGATATACTTTCATGTATTTGGTTGCAAGTGTTTTGTTCTTAAGACTCATCCTGAACAGCTGTCAAAATTTGATTTAAAAGCTGATGAAGGAATTTTGGTGGATATGCACTTTCCACAAAAGCCTTCAGAGTCTACAATTTAAGAATAAGGGTTGTCATGGAATCTATCAATGTATCTTTTGATGATAAAAAGATTACTGGACTTGAAGATTTAAATGATCATGATCAGCTGAGATTTGAAAATAAAGATTTAAGTTCTGATTCTGCAAATTCTGATGGCTTAAATCCTGATCCTGTAAGTTTTGACGGGTTAAACTTTGATGTCATTGAAACTGTGGTAACTACTCCAAGGGAAATTGCACCTATTCAGGGGGAGCAAGCGAAAGATCCTACCACAACTCAAGACTCTCAAAAAGCATCAAAACCTGTCACTGGTTCTTCAAGTTCTGATTCATCATGTGGCGCCCTCCAAACTGGGGTCAGAAGTTTGGGGTTCCACACACACCACACTATTTATAACCTGCTTATAACAATAATAAAGATAATAATAATATGCAGTGACCCTACTTCCCAACTACCACGGACTACAATAGGTTAAAGTATGCACACAAGCCAAACACACACTTATATTACAAACCGTTCAAATCCCAACTATCCAAACTCAGAACTAAGTATTAAACATTACTACAAACTTTTACAAATTATATTATCCCAAAAGAAGCCTACTAGCTCAGCTCGATCAACCTGAACCCCTAGCTCTCGTGCTGGACTGGGGATCCTCGGTACCAACCGGTTTCTTTTTAACTGGAAAAGAACATAAACAACATCGCACAAATGAGCTAACTAGCTCAGCAAGTCACAATGACAAAACTGAGAATAATGATCATCAGGTAAATATGGTTATGATAACAAGTGAACAATGGATTATGATTTAGAATTGGATATTATATTTTTATTTTAAAAATCAAGGTTAGGTTGCTGATCAGTCACGCACTAACCCCAAGCAAAGCACACATCACTGCTCTAACTACTGGATCCAAGGCACACATTGGCCTAACTTGACCATTATATGGTCTGACCACGAATCTGTTCCATAATTTTATAAAAACAATCCAATTCTACCATAATAACAGAATAAGCAGTAATAAACAATAAACAGGATCATGAACAACATTGGACGTTCAATAATGAAAATGATTTCAATCTACATAAAGATCAATATGGCATTTCCAAAGCTTGGCTGCTAGGTAGTGAAAGAATTGGATAACAAAAGAATCAGTGTTTCAGGGTTTCAAGGATTTGGCCTTTCAAAGCATAAGATACAATGGTTTGAGTGTGTAAGCAGTCTTGGTTCAGTGTTTGATAATTAATTTGTAGTAACGTATATTTGAGGTTCGTATTTGGGTATACAACAATCAATGATTTAGAAAGAATCAGGATTACAACTCAAGATTAATAACTGGAATCAGGGTTTAGGGTTCAGTGCTTCAAAGCACTTGTAATCTAAAACAGGACTATCAATCACTATAATATCTCGAGAAAGTTCAGAACACTTGCCTGGTACTAGCTTACTACACTGCACTTGCTCTCAATCACCACTGTCTTACTCCTTGACTATCTATTTCCCTTTCTTATGCCTTACCTCTTCTGCTCACATATCATAAGCATCTATCAATATTTAACTCATACGATTCTATTCGACAGATACTTCTATCTACCATTCGTTTCACCTAAATCCGATTAATGGATTGAAAGTTACGCAATAAACAAGTAAACATCCAATATACAGACCGACAGTTAACCCACAAGTCACATATAACACATAACAATTTTGAACTAGTAAATAGGGTTCAGTTGGCCAATTCTGGCTTCAAAACAATTTTATAATAATTATCGAGCCTTGAAAAATATTTAAAATAATATTTTAAAGCTCGAAACTATTTTTCGGAATTTTTTAATCATTTTTAAATAATTAAATCTAATTAAATAATTAATTAAAATCAATTAATAATTAATTAAATCAATTAATCAATTAATTTTCGAATTAATTGACTAATTAATCAATTAAAAATTAACTGAAATTAAATAACTAATTAATTCAGATTTATTTTTGAATTAAATATAATTTTTGGAATTAAAATAATAATTTTTGGAATTTTCAGAAATTAAAATTGAATTTTTATAATAAAAATAAATAGGAAATATTATTTTTGAATATTTTTAAAACAGGAATCCAAAATTTGCAAGTTCTGGAAACCTCAGGGACCTAACTGTTTCTTCCCCAAAAGATAAGGTACTAAACTGTAATTTTACAGGGGTGTCGCCGGAAAAGTTATGTCTCACCGGAGAAGACGATGCCGTCGTCCTCACCCCACCAACACCTCCAGATACGATCTACACATCACCAGGAACTTATTCATGGAATCAAAACACAACAATCATCCCTGTTCTGGCCGGAAAATGACCAAGAACATTGCCGGTTTCCGGCGAACATCGAAAATCTTCAAAACACAACTCCCTTCGATTCACTAATCCTCTGTTAACGAGCTATATACTAATCGATTGCAAATTTTATAAGGAACATATTCCACTATAAATCAACAGCTAATAACCCCTAAATCAAAAAGCCCGAAATTTCAATTGAAAACATTCATACGGGTTATAAACCCTAATTTTAAAATTCGAGAATTAAACCCACTTTTGAGCATGTTATTGAACTCCAAATCAGACGTATGACATATGAAAATCATCAGGAAAACAAGCTCTACAACATGCAAGCATCAAATCATACAAACAATCATCTGAACAAAAATTCATATTTTTAATAAAATTAATTCAAAAATAAATAATTTTTCAGAAAATAAACCTTGATTTCTGCACTGATTTGGAACACAGAATCTGATAGAACACCTCAAGACCTTCGTTTTGAGTACTCGAGCTTTTCAAACGGACTCCGGTAACACCTCCGATTATTGGTTTGATTCTCAGAAAGGTTTATGAATATATGAATTTTCTCTGGAAATTTATATAATTACTGACTACAAATGATTTTTGATACGAAATAAAATATGGTAAAGGCTATTTATAATTACGGAAAATTAGTATCCCGTTGGATCATTCCGGATATAAAACGGTACGTTTATTTATAAAAACTGATCCAAACGGTATCGATTTTCAGGATAATTATCCAAATCAGTACAATTTGTACTGCGGTCTTGGTCTCAGCGCCTAGTTACACGTACTACGAGGTGATAATTGGGATAGTTTAATAAAAAACTCCCATTTATCGAAAGTACGAGTTTTATTGATTTACCGAGACGAATATTGTATCGAAAATGTTGCGCCGGGACCCGCACAGGACAAACCGTACGCCGGATCGAAAAAGTCGAAACATGGAATATGCTCGGAATATTATAATTAGGTTAGGAAGGAGTTCTCGGAAGAGTTTCGGGTTCCAAAAACGTATCCATAGATGACGTCGGTTGGTTCCCGTTTTTATAAAATAGATTTTAAATACCCGGAAAAAGATTTTATGAAATTCATATGATTCCTATAAATTTATAAATCAACATAAAAATAATTAGGAAGATATGACAATTATCTATATTTTATTTTGGACATGTAAAAATTAAAATACTCAATTAATAATATTTTTAAACATCCCAACACATTTAACACTTAACAAATAATTCACAGAATAGATACCGAACACATATAATAATTATTTATTAACAAAAATAATTACACGATATATCCTGGATATTACATCCTTCCCTCCTTAAAAGGATTCTATCCTCAGAATCTCCTAAGAGAACAACCGAGGGTACTTTTCTCTCATATCACTTTCTAACTCCCAGGTTGACTCTTCAACCTTTGGGTTTCTCCATAACACTCTTGCTAGCTTTACCACTTTATTCCTCAATACCTTCTCTCTTTCCTCTAGAATCTCTATCGGACTATCTACATATGACAAATCTGCCTGAAGCTCTATTGGCTCATATTCTATTACATGTCTGGAGTCTGGATTATACTTCTTAAGCATTGATACGTGAAAAACATTGTGAATGTGCTCCATGTGCGGAGGTAATGCCAATTCGTAAGCTACTTTGCCAACACGCTTTAGAATCTCAAAAGGTCCGACATATCTTGGGCTCAACTTTCCTTTCTTTCCAAACCTCGTTAGTCCCTTCCACGGTGATACTTTCAGTAACACCAAGCTTCCTTCTTCGAATTCCATGTCTTTCCTTGACTGGTCTGCATATTTCCTTTGACGGTCCTGTGCGGCTATCAATCTCTTTTGGATAATTTCAACCACTTCTTTTGTCTGCTGTACTAGTTCAGGTCCAAGTATTTTGCATTCTCCTACTTCGTCCCAATGCACTGGAGATCTGCATTTGCGTCCATAAAGGGCTTCATAGGGTGGCATCCCAATACTGGCATGATAACTGTTGTTATAAGCAAATTCTACCAGAGGTAAATGCTCGTCCCAACTTCCTTTGAAATCAATAGCACAAACATGTAACATGTCCTCAATCGTCTGGATCATTCTTTCACTTTGGCCGTCCGTCTATGGGTGGTAAGTTGTACTCATATTCAGTCTCGTTCCCAAACATTCCTGAAAACTCTTCCAAAATCTTGAATTAAATCTTGGATCTCGATATGATACAATGGACACAGGAACTCCATGACGAACTACAATTTCCTTCAGGTACATATGGACTAATTTGTCGAGCGAAAATCTTTCATTTATAGGTAGAAAATGAGCTAACTTGGTAAGTCTATCCACTATAACCCAAATGGCATCATGATTATCCCTTGTCCTTGGTAATCCAACTATGAAATCCATGGCAATATGTTCCCACTTCCACTCTGGAATCTCCAATGGCTGTAGCAATCCACTTGGTCTCTGATGTTCGGCTTTAACTCTCTGACATGTATAACATATGCTAACCCATTCCGCAATTTCCCTCTTCATGTCTGGCCACCAATAATTCTCCTTTAAATCTCTGTACATCTTGGTACTCCCTGGATGGATTGATTACCTCAAATTATGTGCTTCCTGTAAAATTTCATTCTTCAGCTCCGTCACCGGTGGAATCCAAATTCTTGAAGAAAACCTAAGAATATCTTGATCATCCTTCTGCGTGCACAATTCCTCACCTACCAAACGATTTATATCTTGATCCATTATATTTTCCTAACACTTCTTTATTTTCCCTAGCAACTCCGGTTGAAAAGTCATACTGTACACTTTTGCTTCATTAGACCTGCAAACTTTAATCTCCAATTCCAGTTTCTGAAATTCCTTATATATCTCTTCAGGTACTGATAACACATTTAACTTTTCCTTCCGACTCAATGCGTCTGCTACAACGTTCGCTTTACCGGGATGATAATTAATCGAGCAGTCGTAATCCTTGATCAATTCTAACCATCTCATTTGCCTCATATTAAGCTCCTTCTGTGTGAATATGTACTTTAAGCTTTTGTGATCCGTGTAAATCTCGCACTTTTTTCCATACAGAAAATGTCTCCAAATTTGAAAGCAAAAACTATGGCTGCTAGCTCCAAATCATGAGTAGGATATTTCTGTTCGTGTGGTTTCAATTGCCTTAACGCATACACAATCACCTTATCATGCTGCATTAGAACGCATCCTAGTCCTTTATGAGAAGCATCACTATAAATTACAAAATTCCCTTGATCGTTTGGAAGTGACAAAACAGGTGCTGTGATTAATCGTTGCTTCAATTTCTGAAAACTTTCTTCACACTTGTCATTCCATATAAACTTTTCATTCTTCCGTGTAAGCTTTGTCAATGGTGTTGCAATCCTTGAAAAATTTTGAACGAATCGACGATAATATCCCGCTAATCCCAAGAAACTTATAACCTCGGTGGGTGTTCTCGGTCTTTCCCAGTTTGTAATTGCCTCAATCTTTGCTGGGTCCATTTTGATCCCTTCATTACTGACTATGTGTCCTAAGAACTGAACTTCCTGTAGCCAAAACTCACACTTCGAGAATTTAGCATATAACTTCTTTTTTCTTAAAATCTCCAAATTTGTTCTCAAATGTTCCGCATGATCCCCTTCCGCCTTTGAATAAATCAAAATATCGTCTATAAACACAATGACGAACTTGTCCAAGTATTCCTTGAAAATTCTATTCATCAGGTCCATAAACGCTGCCGGGGCATTGGTCAATCCAAAAGACATCACTAAAAATTTGTAATGTCCATACCTTGTTCTGAAAGCTGTCTTTGGTATATCTTCTGGCTTAATCTTCAGTTGATGATATCCCGATCTTAAGTCAATTTTGGAGAAAAACTTGGCTCCCTTCAATTGGTCAAATAGATCGTCAATTCTGGGTAACGGATACTTGTTCTTGATTGTAACTTGTTGAGCTCCCTATAGTCGATGTACAGTCTCATGCTTCCATCTTTCTTCTTGACAAATAATACCGGGGCTCCCCACGGGGATACACTGGGTCTGATTACTCCTTTTTCTAACAACTCTTGCAATTGCTTCGCTAGCTCTTTCATCTCAACGGGCGCCATTCTATACGGGGCCTTGGATACCGGTTCTGTTCCAGGTGCCAAGTTGATTACAAACTCAATTTCTCTATCTGGAGGAAGTCCTGGTAACTCATCGGGAAACACGTATGGAAATTCATTCACTACTGGAATATCTTCAAGTTTCGCTGGCTCCTGACTCCTATCAATCACATATGCCATGAAATGCTCGCATCCTTGTCGTAGTAACTTCTTGGCTTGAATCATCGTTAAGAACTTCTTTACTTGTTTCTGGCCCTTGAACGTTACTATTCTTTCATCTGGCGTCTTCACCATTACCTTCTTATTTCGACAATCTATCTGGGCATCGTGCTTAGATAACCAATCCATTCCTAAGATAACGTCAAATTCTCATAACTTAAATGGTATCAAATCTACACAAAACTTACTACCAGAAATCTCAATCTCACAATTCCCATAAACTTGATTAACAGATACTCGTTCTTGATTTGCCAATTCCACAGTCATTATTTCATTTAAATACTCAACTGGACAATTTAACTTACTAACAAAATCTTGTGAAACAAATGATCGAGTTGCTCCCAAATCTATTAGCACTTTGGCATATAAAGAATTCACATTAAGCGTACCCGCCACGACATCCGTATCCTGGATAGCATCCTTCACAGACATGTCAAAAACTCTAGCCCTTGGAGTCTCATTCACTACTGGAGTAGATCCCATGATCCTCAATACATTACTGACTGGGGCTGGTGTCTTGCAATCCCTGGCTATATGTCCTGGCTTTCCACATTTAAAGCACGTAAATCCAATGGCTGGAACCTTAACGGTTGGATTCTAGATAGGCTGATCCTTACTTGCTGGTTCTTTTGCTAGCTGATTTTGGCACTCCCTTGAATAGTGCCCTTTCTGGTTGCACTTAAAGCACACCACATTCAACTTGTTACAAATTTCCTTTTCTTGCTTTCTTTCTCCTTCTGTGACATCTCACTCTCTATCTCTGCGATCATAGCCTTTTGTACAACTCCTGCATAGGTATCCAATTCAAAAATGGCTACCTTCCCTCTGATCCATGGTTTCAAACCTTGCTGGAATCTTTTAGCCTTCTTCTTGTCAGTATCCATATACGACGGCACATACCTTGACAATTCCTCAAACTTACTCTCATAATCTGCCACTGACATATTTCCTTGCTTTAGCTCTAAAAACTTCAACTCCATCTGATCTTGGACAAACTGAGGAAAATAATTTTCTAAAAACAATTCCTTAAACCTCTCCCAAGTAATAACATCTGTACCTTCCAATGTCTTCACCATCTCCCACCAATAGGTGGCCTCATTCTTCAAATAGTAACTTGCAAACTCAACCTTCTGTTCATCCTTTACTTTTACTAAGGCAAATGCCTTCCCTATCTCCTTTAACCAAACATTTGCTTTGATCGGTTCTAAAGAACCCTTGAATTCTGATGGTTTTACTGCCTGAAAAGTTTTGAAAGTTACCTGGGGATTGGTCTGTCTTTGTTGTTGTTGTGCCAGGTGAACTGTTTGTTGGGCCAAGATTTGAAGAATCTGGGCTATTGCTGGGTCTATAGGTCCTGGGTTTGCATTCTGGTTTGTATCATCTTGGTTATTATTTTTGTTGTTGGTTTCTTCATTCTGGGTGTTGGTGCGGGTATTTCTTCTGGGAGGCATTTTCTGTAAAGAATCAAACAACTTATTTAGCTTTTAAACCAAATTCTTTGCAGAAAAGAAAAGTTTTGTAAAACAGAAATATCTCTTTTTGAAAACAGTTGTAACTAAGTAAATTGCATGCTTCTTTACAGAATATAAATAGTTATGGGAAATAGGGTACATGGTATCACAGGGGTATAACTGGTGCAATAAATAAGGTAAGGTAAAACAGGTGCAGTAAAATAAATGACAATACTGGAAAGGAAAAAGGTACTGATATATATAGATCAAAAGTTTTGGGTAGTACAAGCGTAAAGACGCTTCCAAAGTAAAAACAAAAAGGGTACAACAACCTACTCACTAGTCAGCATAACTAGTCTATAAATACAACCCAAAAGTCTACAGATACACACTACACACTACTGTACATAATACATAACCATAACAACACTGCTCAACATCTCTATCTCTGGATCTCTGACTCAACTCCAAGGAAACTCTGGTCCTGCCAGCCTCTCAAAATCCTCCATTACCTCAGTAGCCCAGCCCATCAGTGTATCAGGGCCTCTTCCAGGTAGTGTAGCTCCATATAGCCTAGCCTCAAGAACCCTCCGTGTCACATGAATCTCCTCTCGAAGCTCCCTCACACCACGATCAACATCAGTAGTCCTAATGATATGCTGTAGCTCTCGGATCTGGGCCAATAAGGAATCATGCTCCAGTAGAAGAGCCTCATACCGGTAGTAAGGAATTGGAGGCAATGTAGACTGGAATGGGGCACTCGCAACTGAATGCCCAGTGTAATCTGAATCTGCTGGTGGAGGTCCTCTGATAGGTGGCCTCATGCCTGGGGGTGGAATAGCCTGCAGTGGTACGGGCTGCAACACAGGTGGAGGTAGTATAGCCAACACTGGTGGAAGAACAGGACGTGGATCCGAAGACGGTACTCCAACTGAAGGCTCTGAGTGATCCGCTGATAAGGGGATAAAAGAGTCGGCCATCGCTGTTATCTGAAATCATATCACAATATAAGAATCTCGAACCATGACGCGAATTACACTAATACCTATTATACCATAGCACTCAACCTCTCGACGTTCTATCTTTCTATTCCTTACTTCTAATCCCAACCCTCTACCCATTCCCTTCAATCTAGGCTTGTGCCAGTGACTTATAACCTGTGGCTCTGATACCAAACCTGTGGCGCCCTCCAAACCCGGGTCAGAAGTTTGGGGTTCCACACACACCATACTATTTATAACCTGCTTATAACAATAATAAAGATAATAATAATATGTAGTGACCCTATTTACCAACTACCACGGACCGCAACAGGTTAAAGTATGCACACAAGCCAAACACACACTTATATTACAAACCGTTCAAATCCCAACTATCCAAACTTAGAACTGAGTATTAAACATTATTACAAACTTTTACAAACTTATATTATCCAAAAAGAAGCCTACTAGCTCAGTTCGATCAACCTGAACCCCTTGCTCTCGTGCTAGACTGGGGATTCTCCGTACCAACCGGTTCTTTTTTAACTGGAAAAGAACATAAACAACATCGTACAAATGAGCTAACTAGCTCAGCAAGTCACAATGACAAAACTGAGAATAATGATCATCAGGTAAATATGGTTATGATAACAAGTGAACAGTGGATTATGATTTAGAATTGGATATTATATTTTCATTTTAAAAACCAAGGTTAGGCTGCTGATCAGTCACGCACTAACCCCGAGCAAAGCACACAGCACTGCTCTAACTACTGGATCCAAGGCACACATTGGCCTAACTTGACCATTATATGGTGTGACCACGAATTTGGTCCACAATTTTATAAAAACAATCCAATTCTACCATAATAACAGAATAAGCAGTAATAAACAATAAACATGATTATTAACAACATTGGACGTTCAATAATGAAAATGATTTCAATCTACATAAAGATCAATATGGCATTTCCAAAGCTTGGCTGCTAGGTAGTGAAAGAATTGGATAACAAAAGAATCAGTATTTCAGGGTTTCAAGGATTTGGCCTTTCAAAGCATAGGATACAATGGTTTGAGTGTGTAAGCAGTCTTGGTTCAGTGTTTGATAATTAGTTTGTATGTATTTGTGGAGTAGTATCGTATATTTGAGGTTCGTATTGAAAGGAATATGTCCTAAGTCCAATCATGTATTAGGATTTTGGAATAACTCTTTATGTAATCTGTTTTGATTTCATTGATTTTAATAAAAAACTTGTTTTGTTTTTATTACGGGCTCTATCTATTTAAGTGTTTAAATAAGATATACCATAGTCTAGATTAAAGCTTTTTATGGATTATGATGAGATCATAATAGTGAGACCTAAAAAGATGATAACTCTAAACTTAAATAGTTCCTGGTCATAGGATTACTAACTGGTAATTAATAATCCGTAAAGATCGGTACATACTATGCTTGCTTCATTATGAAGGATGTCTGTTCTCATAGACATTTGTGTGGTGACACTATAGCTAGTATGTAGGTGCTTATTATGGAATAAGTTCACTGAACATGACTCGCACAGCTGAACAACTGATGGAGTTCACTCACGTGTCAGCAGTCGTTTACATAGTGATAGTTGTACAAGTATCCTTAGACTTGAGGTCATCATAGTCATTTTGTGTACACTGAACTATGCTTTGGTTTAGTTCTTAGTCTCCAGGGACAATTATTAGGGCTCTACTGGGTATAGGAATTTATACACAAAGATAGTGTATGATCAATAAAGGATCTACCCCTTCCAGTGAAGGAAGCGAATGTTCAAGGCTGATCCACTTATGCTAGTTCAGGAATCTCTGGCCAGAGTAAATGAAATTAGAAAGGAGTTTCTAATTTGCATAGAACTACGCATAGTAAATGGTAAGCAAGTAATTGAATTAGATAGGCTTGACACGAGATCCATGCCTTGTATTTAATCGGGACATTGTAGGGTAGAAGGAGTTTATTGTACGGTAACTATTCACTGAATAGGTTCTTGGTATTCTAAGCAGTGAATTCATATTATCCGGATAGTCGCGATATGCTGAGAAGTATCCCTCATGATGTAGAATAAATGTGATTAATTAATTAATCATATTTAATAAATTAGAGAATTTATATAAATAATGATAAAATAGTTTTATTATTATTTATTTCTACTACCGGCTTAATATTGAACCTACAGGGTCACACCATAAAAAGAGAATGATTTAATGGTGGAGGAATTAATTAATAATGGCTAATAATTATTTATTTGTGAAATAAATAATTAATTGGCAAATTTAATAATTGATTAAATGAGATTTAATTGATTATAAATTAATTAAGAAAAGTTCTTAATATTATTAATTAAGGATTTAATTTTTGGAAATTAAATTAAGAGAGAGAATTATTTCTAAAGTGTTTAGAAAAAGGATTAATAATTAAAAGGTGTTTTAATTATTAATGAGAATAATAAATGGGATAATAATAATAATATTTATGGGAAAATTTCAGCTGAAAATTTTGCCTATAAATACACTATTATAGACCCTATTTTTATTCGAACCCTATAAACCCAAAAAGTTTGGAAAACCCAATTCTCTCCACCTCCTTCCTCCTCCTTAACATCGTTTTCTTGGTGGATACCGGTGGAGTGCTTCACACTTGAGGAGCAACTGCTAAGGATCTCTGATCATTGTCTCCGAATTATTTTAAAGGTTAGATCCGATCCCTCGAATTTTTATTCATGATCTGTATGCTTTTATTTGGATTTTATATGTGAAAAAGTGTTTTTCCATGCCCCCGCTGCGATTAAAATCCAACACGTATTTGGGTATACAACAATCAATGGTTTAGAAAGAATTAGGTTTACAGCTGAAGATCAATAACAGGAATCAGGGTTTAGGGTTCAGTGCTTCAAAGCACTTGCAATCTAAAACAAAACTACCAATCACTATAATATCTCGAGAAAGTTCAAAATACTTGCCTGGTACTAACTTACTACACTGCACTTGCTCTCAATCACCACTGTCTTACTCCTTGACTATCTGTTTCCCTTTCTTACGCCTTTCCTCTTCTGCTCACATATCATAAGCATCTATCAATATTTAACTCATACGATTCTATTCGACACATACTTCGATCTACCCTTCGTTTCACCTAAATCCGATTAACGGATTGAAAGTTACGCAATAAACAAGTAAACATCTAATATACAGACCGACAGTTAACCCACAAGTCACATATAACACATAACACGTCACATAATCAATGATATATCATTTAAAAAGAAGTCTCGGGTCATAAATAGGCTTTCAGATATTTAAATGATTTTTAAAACATTTTTCGGAATTAAAACAGATCGTTGAATCAATTTCGAAGTAGTAAACATGGTTCGGTTGGCCAATTCTGGCTTCAAAACAATTTTATAATAATTATCGAGTCTTGAAAATAATTTAAAATAATATTTTAAAGCTTGAAACTATTTTTCGGAATTTTTAAATCATTTTTAAATAATTAAATCTAATTAAATAATTAATTAAAATCAATTAATAATTAATTAAATCAATTAGTCAATTAATTTTCGAATTAATTGACTAATTAATCAATTAAAAATTAACTGAAATTAATTAACTAATTAATTCAGATTTATTTTTGAATTAAATATAATTTTTTGAATTAAAATAATAATTTTTGGAATTTTCAGAAATTAAAATCGAATTTTTATAATAAAAATAAATAGGAAATATGATTTTTGAATATTTTTAAATCAGGAATCCAAAATTTACAAGTTCTGGAAACCTCAGGGACCTAACGGTTTCTTCCCCAAAAGATAAGGTACTAAACTGTAATTTTACAGGGGGGTCGCCGGAAAAGTTATGTCTCGCCGGAGAAGACGATCCCGGCGTCCTCACCCCACCAACACCTCCAGATACGATCTACACATCACCAGGAACTTATTCATGGAATCAAAACACAGCAATCATCCCTGTTCTGTCGGAAAATGACCAAGAACATTGCCGGTTTCCGGCGAACATCGAAAATCTTCAAAACACAACTCCCTTCGATACACTAATCCTCTGTTAACGAGCTATATACTAATCGATTGCAAATTTTATAAGGAACATATTCCACTATAAATCAACAGCTAATAACCCCTAAATCAAAAGCCCGAAATTTCAATTGAAAACATTCATACGGGTTATAAACCCTATTTTTAAAATTCGAGAATTAAACCCACTTTTGAGCATGTTATTGAACTCCAAATCAGACGTATGACATATGAAAATCATCAGGAAAACAAGCTCTACAACATGCAAGCATCAAATCATACAAACAATCATCCGAACAAAAATTCATATTTTTAATAAAATTAATTCGAAAATAAATAATTTTTCAGAAAATAAACCTTGATTTCTGCAGTGATTTGGAACACAGAATCTGATAGAACACCTCAAGACCTTCGTTTTGAGTACTCGAGCTTTTCAAACGGACTCCGGTAACACCTCCGATTGTTGGTTTGATTCTCAGAAAGGTTTATGAATATATGAATTTTCTCTGGAAATTTATATAATTACTGACTGCAAATGATTTTTGATACGAAATAAAATATGGTAAAGGCTATTTATAATTACGGAAAATTAGTATCCCGTTGGATCATTCCAGATATAAAACGGTACGTTTATTTGTAAAAACTGATCCAAACTGTATCGGTTTTCGGGATAATTATCCAAATCAGTATAATTTGTACTGCGGTCTTGGTCTCAGCGCCTGGTTACACGTACTACGAGGTGATAATTGAGATAGTTTAATAAAATGCTCCCATTTATCGAAAATACGAGTTTTATTGATTTACCGAGACGAATATTGTATCGAAAATGTTATGCCAGGACCCGCGCAGGACAAACCGTATGCCGAATCGAAAAAGTCGAAACATGGAATATGCTCGGAATATTACAATTAGGTTAGGAAGAAGTTCTCGGAAGAGTTTCGGGTTCCAAAAACGTATCCACGGATGACGTCGGTTGGTTCCCGTTTTTATAAAATAGATTTTAAATACCCGGAAAAAGATTTTATGAAATTCATATGATTCCTATAAATTTATAAATCAACATAAAAATAATTAGGAAGATATGACAATTATCTATATTTTATTTTGGACATATAAAAATTCAAATACTCAATTAATAATATTTTTAAACATCCCAACACATTTAACACTTAACAAATAATTCACAGAATTGATACTGAACATATATAATAATTATTTATTAGCAAAAATAATTACACGATATATCCCGGATATTACACATCAAGTTTTGATGAGCCAAATTCTGACAATTCTAGAAACTCTGATACTTCAAATCCTGAAGGATCCAACTCAAATTCTGAAGTCTCGGAGAGCATAACTACAGGGGGAACATCAGAAAATGCTGATGGAGACAGCATGGATCATGGGGGAGGATCCAGTTCTAGAGAACAACTTCCACCTTCAAGAAAGTGGAATAAATCACAAACACCTGACTTAATAATTGGAGATCTTGAAGCAGGTGTCAGAACTAGAACAACAACATCAAATGAATGTCTCTATCATTCTTTTCTATCTCAGACTGAACCAAAGAAAGTGGAAGAAGCTCTTCAAGATGCTAATTGGGTGCAAGCAATACAGGAAGAGTTAAATGAATTTGAAATAAATAAAGTCTGGACCCTAGTGCCAAGACCTAAGAACAAATCAATTGTTGGCACAAAATGGGTGTTCAGAAACAAAACTGACAGTGATGGCATAATTACAAGAAATAAAGCAAGGATGGTTGCCAAAGGCTACTCTCAATATGAAGGTATTGATTATGATGAAACATTTGCACCAGTTGCTAGATTGGAAGCCATAAGAATCTTTTTGGCTTATGCTGCTCACAAGAAGTTTAAAGTCTTTCAAATGGATGTGAAAAGTGCTTTTCTCAATGGAGAATTGGAAGAAGAGGTATATGTTGAACAACCTCCAGGATTTGTAGATCCAAAATTTCCTAATCATGTCTACAGACTTTGGTATGAGACTTTAGCTCAATTCCTTCTGGAAAGTGAATTTAACAGAGGCACAATTGATAAAACACTGTTATATCTCAACCATGGAAAGGACTTACTTTTGGTACAGATATATGTTGATGATATCATATTTGGTTCTACAAATGCCAAACTATGTGAAAAGTTTGCAAAGCTAATGTAGTCAAAATATCAAATGAGGATGATGGGAGAACTTAGCTATTTTCTGGGACTTCAAGTCAAGCAAAATGAAGAAGGCACTTTTATAAATCAATCCAAGTACACCAGAAATTTACTAAAGAAATTTGGAATGCAAGATTGTTCAACTGTATCCACTCCCATGTCCACTGCAACCAAGTTAGATAAAGATACTGGTTCATCAGTAGATATTACTAATTACAGAGGTATGATTGGATCTTTACTCTATTTAACTGCAAGTAGACCTGATATCATGTATGCTACCTGTCTTTGTGCAAGATTTCAGGCTGATCCAAGAGAACCTCATCTAATAGCTGTGAAAAGAATTTTCAAATAGCTCAAGGGTACAACTGATCTAGGATTGTGGTATCCTAAAGAATCAGATTTTAAGCTAATAGGTTACTCAGATGCAGATTTTGCAGGATGCAAAATAGACAGGAAAAGCACTAGTGGAAGCTGCCAATTTCTTGGAGGCAGATTAGTTTCTTGGTTTAGCAAGAAACAGAAATCAATTTCCACATCAACTGCAGAAGCAAAATATATTGCTGGAGGAAGCTGTTATGCACAGATTCTTTGGATGAAGAATCAGTTACTGGACTATGGGTTAGAATTTTCTAAAATACCTATTTACTGTGATAATCAAAGTGCTATTGCTATGACATGTAATCCAGTACAACACTCAATGACAAAGCACATCAGCATTAGGTACCATTTCATAAGGGAACATGTGATGGAACGTACAGTGGAATTGTATTTTGTTCCAACAGATCAACAACTAGCAGATATCTTCACAAAACCACTATGTGAAGCTACTTTTACAAGACTGGTAAATGAACTTGGAATGGTTTCAAGTTCTTTCTCTAAATCTGCTTAGTTTTTATTCTCATGCATCAGACTTTATGATCAGTATTTACAGATTGTCTTATCTTTATATAATCTGTGCTTAAATTGTAATACATTAAATACTGATTGTTATCTGATATGGATCTATATACTCTGATAGTGTTTTGAATGTTCTGTGACTATTCAAACTAATGAGGATAACTGTGCTAGATGCTGACCTAATAGTCTTTAACATACTAGAAATCCCATGTTTGAATTAGTTGTTTATGTGGAAATTCATTAACACAAGCAAGTTCTGATGTTGAGCTTACTCAAATTTACTTTGTGTATCTTATTACTAAGTCATAAACTAGATTCTTGCTTCTTATCTGTCAAATTCTGATGTCAGTAAATATTAAGGATGAACCACATGCTTGATAAGCCTCACTTATCTAAAGAAATGAAAAGAAAATTGAAGTCAGGTACTCCTTTGAGATCTAGAGTAAATATGTGGAATGAAAGACCCAAGTGCATTGCTGGTATTAAGTAATATGCATTAGAAAAGCAAATAATTTTTTCTTGGTGACTTTTCATATTCTCTGATTACTGGAGAAATACTCTGATAATAGCATAAATTCTGATAGCAGTTGTGACTCACTTACACTGAGAAGCCACTGTAAAAAGGAATTTCAAAAGATGCATAAAATGAGCACAAACAGTTGAGGTGGATTCTTGCATAAATTTATTCTATAGTAGACTTCATTATTAATGACATATTTTAAGCACTTTTCTTAGTTATGCCTTATTTCTAAGATGTACTGAAGTTTATCAAACTTTAATCTTTATCTGATATTTTGCTAATGCACACACCATCACTCCATATGAATGATGAAAATTAATGTGGTGATTAAGTTGTTTTAGACAAACAGTTAAGTGTTGTTTGCATAAATTTTGAGGACAAGTTCTGATGGAAGTTCTGATGCTTAAACTCTGAAGAAACAAGTCAGTATTTGTATGAAGAATCACAGAAATAGACATTCACTTTTTGAGTACAGATTCAATGTTCTGATGACTGTTAAAATCTGATAATAGTCAAGTTCTGATATTAAATTCTGATGGAAACTCTGATGCTTACGTGGCATTATTTATTTACTTGACTTATTTGTGGTAAATACTGTAACGGTCATATTTTATCAGAATATAATTAGGTGAGATAAAAACAGTCGTAATCCTTTAGTAAGTGGGAAGCGTGTTTTCCTTGAAACACTGCATGTGCACATTTATTACTGCTTATTACCCCTGCCCACTAATAATATTTTGACTAATGATATGCTGCCAGTTGTCTAAAGTTTGTTTTCTTCAATCATAACAGTTGTCAAAAAGAGAGTAAATATATGGGAGTTAAAAGATTTTATAATCTTTTACCTACTTTTCTTTCTCTAATCTCTCTTATTCTCTCTCTCACTAATATTCTCTGAAGCTATTTTCTTACAGGCCTTTTATCAAACACCTTGTGTACACTCTATTTTCTCACTTATTTTTTACAGAAATGGCACCAAAAGACATTGTTTTCAATGGAGCTAAGTTTGTTCCTAACAACTACTTAGCTATTCTCAGCAAGGATGAAGCCCCATCAGATCTTCATTTCATTCAAGACTTCCTTGCTAACAGCGAGATTGGGTATGCACTGACCCAACCTCAATATCTCTCAGGAACTCAAGTGTTGGAGTTTTGGAGGAGTGGTGTGTATGATGATGGTGGAGCAAATGGGTCCCCTATTATTATTTTCACAAGGGGAGGATGAACATGTTGTGACTGTGGCTACAGTTCACCAAGCACTACAATTGCCAGAAAACTGCACTTATTTAACAGTTGAGGAGCCAGCTCTTCAACAGCTAATGGCCAATTTGGGCTATGAAAAGACTTTGGCAAAGCTTGGACAACTAAAGAGACCCCACATCAGGAGGGAGTGGAGTTTCTTCTTTGACTGCATCACAAGAACCTTTGCCAACAAGTGTTCAAACTTTGATGCAATTCCTATTCTAAGTCAGCAAATTGGGTATGCTCTGATTACTCAATCTCATTTTGATTATGCTACTGCTATACTAGGATTCATAGGGGATAGGATGCTAGAAGATAGAAATACTGTATATTTTGCTAGATTCTGTCAACTTATTTTCAGCTTTTGTAACTTTGATGCACCCCAACTAGCAAGTGAGTTGATTTCACCATTTAAACTTGCTAAGAGAGCATTTACTGACTTATTATCTACTGATAATAAGAAAACTGTTCTAAGACCCCTCCAAATTCCATAATCAGTCAAACAGTTTTTAGTAAACTCTGACCCAGCCACATACACTACTAAATAACCTGATGTCCAACCAACCCAACCTCCATCAGCACCTCCAACCACTACACAACCAACCACCTCTCAACCTCAACCAACTCAACCTACCATCAGAACATACTTCCAACCAGCTCAATCCCAACAACAAAAACCATCAGCACCTAACATCAGACCTTCATCCTCAAAGCCTAAAAGAGCTAAATATATTCCTAAATCTCTATCAAGGAGAAGAAGGATGATTCTAAGGGATGATCAGATGATGAAGAAGCACAGGTTCATGCATCAGAACCTGTGACTATTGAAGCTGAAAATGTCAATTTTTAGAAACAAATAGCAGCTGAAAAGGAAACCTCTCAGATAAATACTGAAGCTGAAGGTTCTGATACTTTGAAAAGAAAGAGAACTGTAAGTTCTGATGCTGTTAAGGCAACTCCTACACCATCTAGGAGATCTAAGAAACAGAGAGCAGGAAGGCACATGGCTAAGCCTCCATCTGAGGATACTACTGAAGCTGAGGAAGGGGATCAGGAATCTCTGATCTCAAAGCCAATTGTGATTGAATCTTTGCCACTTCCAGCTCAAGCCAAAGACACTTCTAATGATACAGTGATCACTCCTACTGTCTCTCCAGTCAGAGAAACAACAGTTGAAGATTCAGGATTAAGTCCTGAAATTGACCTTCAAAGGCTGATTATTCCTACTATTTTATTTCTGGAAGCTCCAACCACAACAGCTCAGCTATCTACAGTCAATTCTCCTATTCTACAGGCTGAGATACCAACAACTCCTATTCTGGAGATAAATTCTGATGATCAGAATTTAGATGAAGTTGTTCCAGAATCTCCAGTTGCCTCACATACTCTTGTACTTTCAGAGGATAATGAGTCTTCTTCCAGTTCTAAAGACAGTGTTTCTGTTGATACTCCAGCTCCCATTCTAGGAAATGAGGCACTTATTGAGAAGTTTCCTTGGGAAGATACTCACAGAGGTGTGGAGTGGACCAAGAAGTGGAATGAAACTGATTTCATTCCAAGCTCTAAATTTCTGACAGAGCACATTGCTAAGGCTGATGAGCTAATGACAAGTTCTGATTTTAAGACTCAACTCAAAGTCACCGCTCGAAGTGTCAAGACACTTCAAGATCAACACTCGGCTACTCATGAAAAGGTTGACAAACTTCTTGAAAAAGCTGAAAAGCTGGATATGGAGACCAAGCTTGATAAAAAGAGGTTCATCAGACCTATTGCTGAAAAGGTTGAAGCAATTGAGAAAGTTCAGGAGAAGCAACAGGCCCAAATTACTGAGGTCCTACAGAATCAAGCTTCTCAGAAAGCTCAATTGGATGAAATCCAATCTTCAGTTGAACTTCTTTTCTCTCTCCTACTACCTGATGATGCCAAAAAGGGGGAGAAGATAGTTAAGTCCAAATGCTCTAATACTCAGATACTGAAGAAAAAGGATAATAATGAAGATGACCAGGGAAACCCTAGCAAGGGTCAAGGTCAAGGTCAAAGCATCAAGGTTTCTTCTAGGAAACTAAATACTGATGCAAGCAAATCTTCTATTCAAAAGAAGACAAGTTCTGAAGCTGCTCAAACTCAAAATCTGATAGCAAGTGCTGATAATCAAAATCTGATATCAAGTTCTGATGAGCAAAGTCTGATGGCAAAGTATGATGACAAATCCTGATGTTCTGATTCAAGGTGGAAGTTAAGACTATCGGAAGTTTCTGCAAACTCTGAAGCTCAAGGGAAAGCAGACTACTGTCTACTACAAGGATCCCAAGATTCAAACACTTGATGAAGAAATTGCTAGAAGATTATTTTTGAAACATAATCCTGGAATGGATTTAGAAAATCTCAAGGAGGAAGAAGCTAGATTTAAAGTTGAAAACACAAATCTAAAGCCAAAAGCTTATGTTGCAAAGAAACCTCCAAGGCCTAAGGTAAAAGGCATTGTGGTCAAGGAGAAATCAAATACTGAGGCATCTAAGCCCAAGACTAGATCACTGACTGAGATTGATCCCAAAGAAAAATGGAAGGGAAAAGTTGATGAACCAACAAGCCATTGGAGATGAAAATTCCTCAAATCCTGATGAAACCAGTGTGCAAAATGGTTCAAGTTACTGATGATACTCTTGCTGAAGATGAAACTGTCCAAACTCTGAAAAGAAGGAAGATAACTGAAGAATCCAAGACAACCTCTGACAGAGCTCAAGTTGTTCAGAGTGAAGAACAACAAGAAATAACAAGTTCTGATAAAGTCATGAAGACATCAACCTCTGATAGTGCTCAAGTTGATTTAGACAAAATGAAAGTAGCTGATAAAAAGAAACTTCTATGGAAAAATGTCAAACCATCAGATCCAAAGAAAAGCAAATTGCTGTCTAATTTCATGACTATTGGGTTAAATGCTAGAGAACCAAGAGACAGAGCAGGGCTAGGTTCTGATGAAGCTAAGATCAAGACAGAAGTTGAAGTTGCTACTAGAGTCCATTTTTATTGACTGACAAACCTCTTGAAGATGTTACACAGAAACACCTTGATAAGGTTATCTCTGTTCAAGTGATACTGGATGCTCATGATAAGCATAATGTCAAAGAAAATCTGATTCTATTTCTTGAAGATGGAAGGACATATCAAATGTCTGAATCAGATGTGCTAAATAAATCACTAAAAGAACTTCAATTCTTTCATTACCTTTTAGAGGTAAAGTTTGATATTACCAGGAGAATGTCAAATTTCATAATGAAGACTATAAGAGATAAAGCTAGAATTTATGGTTCAAGGGTTACAGAATTCATTCCAAATATAGTTGAAGATGATGGAAGTGAGATTCCAATGAAGAAGGATTCTGCTAAACTAGAAGTGATTCTGAAGGAGAAATGTCTATGCTACAATGAAGATTCTTCTCATCCAAAGGTAATAAGACTGGGTGATGGTTTAGAAAGAAACCATATTTCTGCTCTAAGGACTGCAATCTACCATATTGGAAGTCAGAGTGAAGAGTTGAAGCAAGTCAAAGCTACACTATCTCAAGTCCTGAGGAATAAAGAAGAAAAGCTGATATCAGACTTTGTCAAGAATCACTTTGGATTCAGATTGACTCAGTGAGATTGGTAAAACCTACAAGGACTATAAGTTGTAGTTAGTTGTCTTATTAAACTCTTATTGCATTTATACTTAAAATGTTTTTGACATCATCAAATATATTAACTTGTATATTTTGCATAATTTACAAGTTGGGGGAGATTGTTAGATATATTTGAGATGTCATGTCTAATATGATTTGTGTTTAGTTTTCAGAACTTAACAACGGGACATATCAGGACTTACTGAAATCAGGACTTACTGGAAGTCAGAACTTAATATCATAACTTAAGGTCATATCAGAGCTTAAGTGCGGGAAGACTTTCAGTTAAGGAATGAAGCTGATTTACAGGAGAAGATCGAGACTAAAACAAAAGAAGATATGCATGGAAAGAGTTAGAAGACTAGAAGACTTGTAGAAGATATCTGATTGATATATTTTAGGAGACAAATTTATATTCCATATCAATTAGAAGTTATCTTGTAACTGTGTACTATATAAACACAGACTTAGGGTTTACACTATATGTGTTATCATTATCGAGAAGATTATACATTGTAACCTAGCAGCTCTTAGTGATATTTGTTCATCACTGAGAGAGAACAACAGTTCATATTGTAACAGAGTTTATTGAATATATTTGATCTTTGTTACATACTTGTGTTGAAATCAATTTGATTGTATAAACACTGTATCCAACCCCCTTCTACAGTGTTGTGTGACCTAACAGAGACTACCAAAGGTACCGCAGGTGAAGGTACTCTGTGTACTCAGGACCTTGTGAAGTATGTGTATACCCAAAATGGACCACGTAGCCCGAATGCGGCAAGGGTGATAACCGAGATACGAAGGTATCGTCCTTCTACTAGTAGAAAAGGTTACTATTTCCGTAGTACGACTGATCATCGTATGCGGTGGCTCCAGTGAATGTCCTAAATTCTTCCAATTAGAATTGTGATGCAATACCGTAACCCAAGCCTAGGTGATGGGTTTACCATTAAGGTATTTGCAGGATAATAAATCTACTAAAGAATTGTTTTCAAAAGAAGGTGTGTATCACCAAGTAAAACTAATTTTGAATAAAACATATTTATCATATATGGTATCGTACTTGAGTTTATCATAAAGTCATTTCATACTGTACATTATTATGCTCACTTGTTTTCTTAATTGACACAACACAACAGTGAATGAAGATGCCTATCATGAAACTCACAGCCAGGAAATGGGTAGGAAATGGCCAGCTGTTCCGTATGATGTTTGGTGATGTACCTCAGGTAGATCGAATAAGCTAGATTGGTTTTCGGTTATTTTTGGTTCGGATTATTTACAAGTATGACTTATGTAAGATAATAAATAAGAAACGAATATTTGGCTGAAGGACTAACCTTACTTAGAGGTTAATTCCGCGGTAAGACTTAATTACTTTTGGGTTGTAATAATTATCACTTTATGGATTGATTTACTCTAGTAATGAATGGTTCGTTTCCAAGACAATAACCTATAAGTGTGTGTGTGTGATAAGTGTGGGGTTGTAAAAGTGTGAGTGTTTATATATTGTAGTACGAGATAGGTGTTATAAAGGATTCGAGATGACGTGGCCTCCTAGATCCCCGACCCCGAATTTTGGGCGCCACACTAGACCTTGATTCAAGTTATTGATCTTTGAGCCGTAAGTCTTATTCTTTCCGAACCATTAATTATTGACTACCCAGATACAAACCACAGATGTACGATACTACTCCACAAATACATACAAACTAAATAACAATCACTGAACCGAAATAATTTAACACTCAATCCTTCATATCTTATGCATTGAAAGACTAATCCTTATAACTACAAGACTTTGATTCTTTTGTTATTCAATCCTTCTACCGGTTGATAGCCAATCTTTATATTTACCATGTTATTCCTTTGTGAAGATTGCAAACCATAGTATGCTTGAAACCCGATGTTATTTATGATTCTGTTTATTGCTTTACATTATTTATTATGTTATTGTTATGGAATTGGATGGTTTTATAAAATATGGACCAGATTCGTGGTCAGGCCAGTGTGGTGGTCGTGTTAGGCCAATGTGTGCCTTGGATCCAGTAATTAGAGCAGAGTTGTGTGCCTTGCTCGGGGCTAGTGTGTGACTGATCAGCAGCCTAACCTTGGTTTTTAAAATGAAAACTTAATATCCAATTCTAAATCATTACTTATCCATAAACTTGATACCTTAAATCATTTCACTTGATCATTGTTTAATCTCAGTATTATCAATATGACTTGCTGAGCTAGTTAACTCATTTGTGCGATTCTGTTTATGTTATTTTCCAATTAAGAAGGAATAGCGAGGATCCCCAATCAAGTGTGCGAGCTAGGATTCCAGGTTGAGCGGGATAAACTAGCTGAAGACTTTTGTGATAGTTTAAGTTTAAGAAGTTTGTAAGAATGTTTAATATTCAGTTAGAAGTTTGAATAGTTGGGATTTGGGCGTTTGTAATTTAAGTGTGTGTGTGTGTCTTATGTGCATACTTTAACCTGTTGCGATCCGTGGATGTTGGTAAGTAGGGTCACTATATATTATTATTATTATCTTTATTATTGTTATAAACAGGTTTATATATATGGTGTGTGTGTATTGTGGACCCCAAACTTCTGACCTGGGTTTGGAGGGCGCCACAGTATTCGTACAACAAAAGTTGGCGTTTACTAGTTTCGTGTTATCTGATTAGTGTCATCACCATTGCATGCTAAGGATAAGAAAAAAAGGCTATTGAATAAAGTAGCAATGAAGTTAGAATCCCATATTTGTGTTATATAAGTAAATCAACTTTTTAATCTCTTAGTTAATTGCATGTTAGTTAATAATCTTAGTTATAAACAAAACCAATTTATTATTCGTCTTAGCATTGAATAATAACCATATCATTGTTGCATAAGCGCATAAATCTTAAGTTAACCAAAAGAGTCTATGTGAGAACGAACTAGAAAGAATTCTATATTACTTGCGATCGCGTATACTTGCATGAATATTAGCGCGTGCTTTCGTCTTAACACACCCTGAGTTGTTTTCATCTGCACCATTGCTATGTCTAACTTCCAGTTAATCTTCTCCATCTCATTTTTGTATTTAAGCTTGAGATCAGCTATGTTAGTCTCATGTTCTAAATGAACCCGCTGAATATTGCGACATATATTTTCATCTCATTGTTGAATCATTCCGAGGTATATTTTTTGATTTTCAAACAACATTACTTCTACATCATATTTGAGAACATAATGATGGTGGGTGTCTCACTAGGCTTTTCACCTAGTGTTTCTTTCTTCACTCTTTCACTTGACTTAGGGTCAGGAGTGTCACTCACCTCCCAGGTAGTGTTTCACTCTGCTCATAGCTCCTTAGAATAGATGTATCTGCAGAAGAAATCAATGGAGCCATCCTTGAGGAGGTCAATAATGATGCAATGGGGTTTCGCAAATCCCCGTCCTTACCTAAGACAAGTTGCCCATCATTCGAAGATGATTTAGTCAGGGTTGAAATCCCTGTGGGAGTAACTAAGGCCATCATATTTGGAATTTGTGCCTCAGTTCTCTCTAGTATCGGTGAAGATATTTTCCCCTCATGCTCATCACATGAAACTGATTCATCGCTAATGGGTTGCCGACTTGCACCTATGTTAAGTCCCCTATCTGCAGATTCATCTAGGGTAGTTTGTCTTGGGGAGGGAGGTGTTATAATATTAGTGGCACTAACAACATTACCCTCTCCTAACACCGATGAAGGAAATGGTTCCACTGAAGGAACGACATCAGTAGATGTCCCTATCAATGCTTCCTGAGTGTGTGCAACCTTACTTTGTGCAACAAGAGTTATGGATGGAGGCGGTGATACTCATTCAGATGCCATGGCCGACTGGAGAATTTTAATGGATTCATCTTATTGAGAAGATGAATCTAGTAATTGTTCATGTGCCTTTTTAGCATGTACATCATTTTGAGAAGATGTAAGGGAGCTAGTTATGACGTCCTCCAAACTCGAGTCAGAAGTTTGGGGTTCACAACAAATACACACCCAATATATAAATTTGTTTATGAAAATAATGTATGCAATGACCCTACTTACCATAACCACGGATCGTAACAGGTTAAAGTTTGCACACAAGCCACAACCTTATTATTTTACAAATGTACTAAATCTCAACTAGTTTAACTTACAACTGAAAATAAAACATTATTACAAACTTTCAAACTCAAATTAAGACATAAGTCTTCCTCTATCTTATTTTGTCTCAACCTGGAAACCTAACTCGCACACTTGTCTGGGGATCCTCGCTACCAACAGTTTCCTTTTTAACTGGAAAAGAACATAAACAGATTTGTAAGAGTGAGCTAACAAGCTCAGCAAGCCATACTAACATTACTGAGATTAATTGAAATGATATATGAAATCTAGTTTCTTGATAAGCAATGATTAGAATTAGATATTCACTTTTATTTTAAAAACCAAGGTTAAGCTGCTGATCAGTCACGCACTAACCCCGAGCAAGGCACACAGCTCTACTCTATATACTAGATCCAAGGCACACATTGGCCTAATATGACCACGAATCTGGTCCACATTTAAAAATAATCCGATTCTATAATAATAATATAAAAAACAATGTAAATCAATAAGCTGAATCATGAGCAACATTCACCTCAAAGCATAGGGTGATTCGTGAACACCACAAAGGTATAACAAGATGTGTATAAGGATTGGTTTCAAGCCTGGGAAAGAACCAGATAGAAGAAGAACAAAGGTATAATGGTTACAAGGGTTAATCTTCTGATGTACAAGGTATGAAGGTTTGTATGTTAAGCAATTCCATTTCAGTGATCTGTGTATGGTATATATGTATTTGTGGAGTAGTATCGTATATATGGTTTATAACTGGGAATTCAACAATCAATGGTTTACAAAGAATAAGGCTTACAGCTCAAAGATTAATAAGAAGAATCAGGGTTTAGGGTTAAGTACTTTAGAGCACTTGTAATATAAGACAAAACTATTTCAAATATATATCAAGAAGGTTCAAGAAATACTTGCCTTATCTCAATCCGCTTTCACTTCACTTGTACTCGTCTATTGATCCTTACTCACTGACCAATTGCTTTCCCTTTCTATGCCTTGCTTCCTTTGTTAGACATCACAAGTATTTATCAATACTTATTATCGTCTCATTCTATTCGTTACAAGCTTCTATCTACCCTTCATTTTATCCAAATCCGACGTACGAATTGAGAGTTACGACAAAAATCGTCAAATAATATACACATAAGTTGATTATACATCAATCAGATCACATATAGCACATAACACGTAAGATATTCGATAAAAATAAATTTTCAAAGAAGATTCAGGGTTAAAATAATTTTCCAGGTATTTAATATGAACTTTTGAACATTTTTCGGAATTAAAACGGGTCAACGAATCATTTTATAATTAAATAACAAGGTTCGAATACCCGTATTTGACTTTAAAATCATTTAATAATAGTTATCGAGCCTTGAAAATAATTTAAAATAATATTTTAAAGCTCGAAACTATATTTCTAAATTTTAAATCAAAGAAATAATTAAATCTAATTAAATAATCAATTAAAATTAATTAATAACTAATTAAATTAATTAATCAATTAAAATTTAAATTAATTGACAAATTAAATAATTAATTATTAACTAAAATTATTTAATTTAATAATTCAGATTTATTTTGAATTAAAAATAAATTTCAGAATTAAAAATAATGAATTTTGGAATTTTAAATAATTAAAAACAATTTTCTGAAAATAAAAATAAACATAAATATGATTTTGCAAAATTTTAAAACAGGAATATAACTTTTGCAAGTTTTTGAAACAGCAGGGACTGAAATGTAAGTTTTGCAAAAATAGGGGCCAAAAATGTAATTTGGTCGTCTTCTCCGGCGAGTCACCAGCTGCGACGCCGCCGGCCGGCTGATTCCGTCCAGAACTTTACCAGAAACTTCAGATCAACAGTACTCGAAACCAGGGACCTTGTTGAGGTCTCCAAATTCGTAAACACTGTTCCAGTCGGCCAGAAAACCAGCTGGAACTTTTCTGTTTCCGGCGAGCTTCGCCATTTTGGCGAGCTCGATTCAACAGTCCAACATCAAAACTAATTACATGAATCAAATCATCTTGAGACAATCTACATATCGGTGTTCTCAATTTCAACCCAGAATCAACGGTTTAAAAATACCCAAAAATTGATTAACAACATTTAAAAAAACATTCAAACATATAAACCCTAATTTCTGAAATTCGAAAATCAAACACCCTTTTCTATATGTTATTGAACTCCAAATTCGACATATATTATACCATGTTAGATATATTTGTGATGTCATGTCTAATAATGATTTGTGTTTAGTTTTTAGATCTTGAATAACAGGACAAATCAGGACTTAACTGGAAATCAGTACTTATACTGAAGTCAGAACTTAAGATATCAGAACTTAAGTTATCAGAACTTAAGATATCAGAAGATATTTATCAGGAGATAATATCAGGACTTTAGAAGACTTTCAGATAAGGAAGGCGGTTGATTGAAAGGAAAGAAGATCAAGACTAAAACAAGAAGAGATATGCATGGAGAAGAATTCTATGAAGAATAGAAGACTTGGAGGAAAAGATAACTAATTGATATAATTTAGGATGCAGACTTATATTCGATATCAATTAGAAGATTATCTTGTAACTGTGTGTCTATATAAACACAACATAGGGTTTACACTATATGTGTTATCTTAATCGAGAATATTATTCATTGTAACCCTAGCAGCTCTCGTGATATTTGTTCATCACTGAGAGAGAACGATTTTATTGCAATACTGTTTTATTAATAAGATTATTCTGTGTTTCATACTTGTATTCTTAATTCGATTTGATTGTAGTATACACTGTATTCAACCCCCTTCTACAGTGTGTGTGACCTAACAAGTGGTATCAGAGCAATCTGTTAACACATATACAATAAAGATCCAAAACAATCATGTCTGAAGAAGAACAAACTCCAACCAAGCCCACCAAAACTGAAGAAACTCCAAAGACTCAAATCCATAATCGATATGAGACTATTAGGGTTCCCATACTGAAACCTTCTGAGTATCCCATATGGAAAGTAAGGATGACTATGTTTCTGGAAGCTACCACATAAGCCAACCAAACTCTCTGTTGTAGTTGCAGATCAGCCAGCAATGATTGTACCAAAGGAGAAAAGTGAATATACAGCTGAAGATATCTCATCTATTACCAAGGATGCAAAGGTAAGTCATTTGCTGCATAGTGCCATTGATAATGTCATGTCAAACAGGGTAATAAACTGCAAGACTGCAAAGGAGATATGGGATGCCTTGGAAACAAGATGCCAGGGAACTGATGCAATTAAGAAGAACAGGAGGACTATACTCACTCAAGAGTATGAGCACTTTGACTCAAAACCTGATGAGTCATTAACTGGTTTATATGACAGATTTGTCAAACTCTTGAATGATCTATCACTGGTGGATAAGGAATATGATCTTGAAGATACCAATCTTAAATTCCTTTTAGCTCTTCCTGAAAGTTGAGATTTGAAGGCAACTATTATAAGAGACAACTATGCTCTTGATGAAAATATTCTTGATGAAATTTATGGTATGCTCAAAACTCATGAACTTGAGATGGATCAAAGAAGCAAGAGGCATGGGAGAAAGTCAAGAATAGTTGCTCTTAAGGCTGAGGAGGAATCCCCCAAAGTGGCTGTCTCAAAGAAAGGCAAAGGAAAGGCTCTCATCACAAAGTCTTATTCAGATTCATCAAGTTCTGATGATGATGAGGATTCAGAAACTGAAAGTCTATCTGAGATGGATGCTGATGAAGAGATGATGAAATTGTATGCTCTTATGGTGAAGGGTATCACAAAGATAGCCTACAGGAAATTCAGAAAGGGAAGGAAGTTTTCCAGGAAAAGTGGAAGTTCTGATAAAAAGGGATTCAGAAAATCTGAAGGCAAAGCAGGAAAGTCTGACAGAGGAGATTACTCAAATGTCAAATGCTACAATTGTGGTGAGAAAGGCCACATATCTCCTGATTGCAAGAAAGGAAAAAGTGACAAAGGCAAGGCACTTGTCACAAAGAAGAAAATCTGGACAGATACTTCAGATTCTGAAAATGAGGTGAACTATGCCTTGATGGCAAATGCTGATAGCAGTTCTGATGCTACTGAGTTAAAGGTACCTCAAACAACTTAAGCTTTTCATACTGATGATATTACTGAGTTGAGGTCTTATCTTAAAAATATATTCATTAGCTATAGAGATCAGACTTTAACATGTGATAGGTTAACTTCTGAAAATCTGGCTTTTAAGAAAAGGAATGACTATTTAGAAAAGGAGTTAGTTATGTTCCATCAAACTCAGAAAGAAAGAGATGATGCTTTTTATGTTAGAGATGAAGTGTTAAAATTGAATCAATCTCTAAAAACTGAGTTAGAAAAGGAAAGAGAGATTATCAGGACTTGGACTAACTCTGGCAGAACAACTCAAAATTTACTAAGTAGTGGAAACTGGAAAGAGGGCTTAGGTTATGGAGATGATAAAAGTGAAACAGGAACTGAACAAATTAAGCCAATTACTGTTAAACAGACTAATAAGCCAAAGGTAAATCCTGTTAAGTTTATAGCTAAAACTGTAAAGTCTGATTCTGAAAAGATGAAAGATATTGAGACAGAAGTTAAGGCAGAGTCAACTTCTGATAAGTAAAACAGGATAAACCAGCTGAAGTTAACACAAGCTTAATGATAAAGAAGCAGCTCAAGTATAAGCTGAAAGAGATTAAGAATGTAAACAAGGTAAAGCCACCTAGGAAAAATAGGAATGGAAAGGAAGGTGTGAATAAAAGCAATAATTATATGCATGTTCCTAATGCTCCTAGAAAGAAATGCTATAACTGTGGAAATTCAAACCATCTGGCTTCTTTTTGCAGGAAGAATAAGAATATAAACTCCTTACCTTCTAAGTCAGGAGCTAAGAGTCAGTCTGTTAGGTTTAAGCCACAAAATCCTTGTTTTCATTGTGGTAGTTTATGGCATTCCATTTATACTTGTAAGGAATATCATAGTTTGTACTATGATTATTATCAAATAAAACCTTCTTTAAAGAAAGTTAGCATTATTCCTTCTAGTGTAAGTTCTGATGCAAAGTCTGATACTGTAAATTCTGATAAGAAAAATGTTAACATAAACTCTGATGTTAAATCCACTGCAAATGTTAACAAAATTAATAAGGCTAAAGGATCCAAGCAAGTCTGGGTCCTTAAAACTAATCATTAGTGGTCTTTGTGATTGCAGGGCAACAGGAAAAACATCATAGTTATGGACAGTGGATGTTCAGGACATATGACTGGAAATAAAGCCCTGCTATCAGACTTTGTGGAGAAAGCTGGCCCAGGAGTTTCTTATGGAGATGGTAACATGGGAAAAACTTTGGGATATGGCAATATCAATCTTGGGAATATCATCATTGAAAAAGTAGCTCTAGTCCCAGGACTTAAACACAATCTGCTGAGTGTTAGTCAAATTTGTGACAGAGGTTATCATGTGGATTTCTTTGAAGAACACTGTGAAGTTATAAGCAAATCTACAGGAAAAGTTGTTCTAAAGGGATACAGGCATGGTAACATTTATGAAGCCAAGCTTTCAACAAGTTCTGATGGTTCTGCAATTTGTCTGTTAAGCAGAGCATCAATTGAAGAAAGCTGGGATTGGCACAAGAAACTCTCTCATTTAAATTTTAATAATATAAATGAACTAGTCAAGAAAGATATTGTGAGAGGACTGCCAAAATCAGTATTTGCTCCTGATGGCCTTTGTGATTAATGTCAAAAGGCAAAACAAAGAAAATCTTCATTCAAGAGCAAGACTGAATCTTCAATTCTTGAGCCTTATCACCTACTACATGTTGATCTATTTGGTCCAGTGAATGTCATGTCTTTTCCAAAGAAGAAATATGCTATGGTCATAGTAGATGAGTTTACCAGATACACATGGGTGTATTTCTTGCACACAAAAAGTGAAACTGCATCTATCTTGATTGATCATGTCAAACAACAGGATAAATTGGTCAAAGACTCTGTGAAAATCATAAGAAGTGATAATGGCATTGAGTTCAAGAATATGATTATGGAAGAGTTCTGCAAAGACCACAGAATAAAGCAGGAATTCTCTGCTCCTGGAACTCCACAGCAAAATGGAGTTGTTGAAAGAAAGAATAGAACTCTTATTGAAGCTGCAAGAACTATGCTTGATGAAGCAAAGTTACCAACCTAATTTTGGGCTGAAGCTGTGCAGACTGCTTGTTTTACTCAGAATGCAACACTTATCAACAAGCATGGAAAGACACCATATGAGGTGGTAAAGAAAAAGAATCCAAATCTGAAGTACTTTCATGTATTTGGATGCAAGTGTTTTGTTCTTAAGACTCATCCTAAACAGCTATCTAAATTTGATCTAAAAGCTGATGAAGGAATTTTTGTTGGATATCCACTTTCCACAAAAGCCTTTAGAGTCTACAATTTAAGAACAAGGGTTGTCATGGAATCTATCAATGTCTCTTTTGATGATAAGAAGATTACTGAACTTGAAGATTTCAATGATCATGATCAGCTGAGATTTGAGAATGAAGTTTTAATTTCTGATTCTGCAAATTCTGATAGTCTAAATCCTGATACTGCAAACTCTGATGGGTTAAACTCTGATGTTATTGAAATTGTGGTGACTACGACAAAGGAAAATGCACCTATGCAGGGGGAGCATATTGAAGATCCAACCACATCTCAAGAAGCATCAGAATATAGAACAGGCTCTTCAAGTTCTAATTCATCAAGTTCTGATGGGCCAAGTTCTGATAATTCTGGAAACTCAAATTCTGATTCATCAAGTTCTGATGGGCCAAGTTCTGATAATTCTAGAAACTCAAATTCTGAAGGATCCAACTCAGAGAGCATAATTTCAGGGGGAGCATCAGAAAATGTTGATGGAGACAGCATGGATCATGGGGGAACATCCAGTTCTAGAGATAATCTTCCATCTGCAAGGAAGTGGACTAAAGCACATGCACCTGACTTGATTATTGGAGATCCTGAAGCAGGTATTAGAACTAGAACAACAACATCAAATGAATGTCTCTATCAATCTTTTCTTTCTCAGGCTGAACCAAAGAAAGTGGAAGAAGCTCTTCAAGATGCTGATTGGGTGCAAGCAATGCAAGAAGAGTTAAATGAATTTGAAAGAAATAAAGTCTGGAACCTAGTGCCAAGACCAAAGAACAGATCAGTTGTTGGTACAAAATGGGTGTTCAGAAACAAAACTGATAGTGATGGCATAATTACAAGGAATAAAGCAATGCTGTTTGCAAAAGGATATTCTCAACATGAGGGAATTGATTATGATGAAACATTTGCACCAGTTTCTAGATTGGAAGCCATAAGGATATTTTTGGCTTATGCTGCTCACAAAAAGTTTACAGTCTTTCAAATGGATGTACAAAGTGCTTTTCTTAATGGAGAATTGGAAGAAGAAGTATATCTTGAACAACCTCCAGGTTTTGTAGATTCAAAATTTCCTCATCATGTCTACAGACTTGATAAAGATCTTTATGGCCTTAAGCAAGCTCCAAGAGCATGGTATGAGATATTAGCTCAGTTTCTTCTTGAAAGTGGATTTAACAGAGGGACAATTGACAAAACTTTATTCTATCTCAACCATGGAAAGGACTTACTTTTGGTGCAGATATATGTTGATGATATCATTTTTAGTTCTACAAATGACAGACTTTGTAAAAGGTTTGCCAAGCTAATGCAGTCAAGATATCAAATGAGTATGATGGGAGAACTTAGCTATTTTCTGAGCCTTCAAGTCAAGCAGAATGAAGAAGGAACTTTTATCTGTCAATCTAAGTACACCAGAAATTTGTTGAAGAAATTGGAATGCAAGACAGTTCAAGTGCATCCACTCCTACGGCCACTGCAACAAAATTGGATAAGGATACTGGTATATCAGTAGATATTACTGATTACAGAGGTATGATTGGCTCATTACTCTATCTAACTGCAAGTAGACCTGATATCATGTATGCTACCTGTCTTTGTGCAAGATTTCAAGCTGATCCAAGCGAGCCTCACTTAATAGCTGTGAAAAGAATTTTCAAGTACCTTAAGGGTACAGCTGATCTGGGATTGTGGTATCCTAGGGAATCAGACTTTAAGCTAATTGGTTACTCAGATGCACATTTTACAGGGTGCAAAATTGACAGGAAAATCACAAGTGAAAGCTGCCAATTTCTTGGAGGCAGATTAGTTTCTTGGTTTAGCAAGAAACAAAAGTCAATTTCCACATCATCTGCAGAGGCAGAGTACATTGCTACAGGAAGCTGTTGTGCACAGATTCTTTGGATGAAGAATCAGTTACTGGATTATGGGTTAGAATTTTCTAAAATCCCTATTTACTGTGATAATCAAAGTGTTATTGCTATGACACATAATCCAGTTCAACACTCAATGACAAAGCACATCAGTATTAGGTACCACTTTATAAGGTAACATGTGATGAAAGGTACAGTGGAATTGCATTTTGTTCTAACAGATCAACAACTAGGAGATATCTTCACAAAACCACTATGTGAAGCTACTTTTACAAGATTGGTAAATGAACTTGGAATGGGTTTAGGTTCTTTCTCTAAATCTGCTTAGTTTATGTTCTGATACATCAGACTTTATGATCAGTATTTACAGATGTTACTATCCTTATGAAATCTGTGTTTAAATGAAATTTACTTAAGTGCTGATAGTTATCTGATGTGAATTTATAAACTCTGATAGTGATATGAATGTTTCTGTGACTATTCAATCCAATGAGGATGACTGTGCTAGATGCTGACCTAGTAGTCTTTAATATACTAATGATCCTAAGTTTGAAGTAATTGTTTATGTGGAAATCTTTTAACACAAGCAAATTCTGATATTGAGCTTGGTTAGGTTTACTTTGTGTATCTTATTAATAAGTCAAAAACTAGAATAGTGCTTTTTATCTGTTATGTTTTGATGTTGGTAAATCTTATGGATGTACTAAGTGCGGATAAGCCTCACTTATCAAAAGAAAAAGAAAAAAAATAAAATAAATATCAGGTACTCCTTTGAAATCTAGAGAAAAATATATGTGGAAGGGAAGACCCAAGTGCATTGCTGGTATTAAGTAATATGCATTAGAAAAGCAAATAAAAAATTTCTTGGTGACTTTTCACATTCTCTGATTACTGGAGAAATACTCTGATAACAGCATAAATTCTGATAAGCAGTCGTGACTCACTTACACTGAGAAGCCACTGTAAAAAGGAATTACAAAAGATGCATAAAATGAGCACAAAATAGTTGAGGTGGACTCATGCATGAACTCATTCTATAGTAGACTTCAGACTAATGACAGATTTTGAGCAAAGTTCTTAGTTATGCCTTATTCCTAAGATGTACTGAAGTGAATCAGACTTTACTCTTTGTCTGATATTTAGCTTCAAAGCACACACTTACACTCCATATGAATGATGAAAATCACTGTGGTGATCAATGTTGTTTTAGATGAACAGTTTAAGTGTCAGTTGCATAAATTCTGAGGACAAGTTCTGATGGAAGTTCTGATGATTAAGTTCTGTTGAAACCATATCAATATTTGTGTGAAGAATTACAGAAATAAACATTCACTTTTTGAGTAAAGGAGCCATATTCTGATGACTTTTAAATTCTGATAAAAATCAAGTTCTGATGCTGACGTGGTAGCATTTATTTTCTTGATTTATTTTTAGGTCAATACTTGAACGGTTATATTTTATCAGAATATTGGTTTAAGTGAGATAACGACAATAATAATCATTTGTTTAGTGGGAACAGTTTTTTTTTTTGAAAAACTGCATGTGCATAGTAATCATTACTTATTTCCCGTGCCCATTAACTTTTGTCTTAACTGCTGCATGGCTGACAGGTGTAACGTCTGTTCCACTTCTCAATAACTCCTGTCAAGTGGAGTGTATAAGTAAAAGAGATAAAAGATTTTAAAATCTTTTATTTACATTTCTTTCTATCCTCTCTCTCTTTTCTCTTAATCTCTCTCTGACGGTTTCTAATACAGACATTTTATCAAACACCTTTCAGGCACTCTTCTTTCTCACTTATTTCTCAATGGCACCCAAGGATATAATCTTTAATGGAGCAAAGTTCGTCCCCAATAACTATGCTGCCATTCTCACTAAGAGTGAAGCTCCTTCGGAACTTCATTTTGTACAAGATTTCTTAACTCATAGTGAGATTGGGTATGCTCTGACTCAACCTCAATCTATTTCTGGAAAACAAGTGCTGACGTTCTGGCGAACTGGGTTATATGATGATGATGGTGTTGCTGGTTCTCCAAACATAATTTTCACATCAGGAGATGTCGAGTATGTGGTTACTAAATCGACTGTTCGTAAAGCTCTCCATTTACCTGAAGACTGTACGTTCTCAACAGTGGAGGAGCCTATTTTACAGCAGCTTATGGCCAATTTGGGCTATGAGCAAAGCTTGGGAAAGCTGGGTCAATTGAAAAGATCACATATCAGAAAGGAATGGAGTTATTTCTTTGAATGCATCACCAAGGCATTCGCAAATAAATGCTCCAACTTTGATGTTATTCCCATTCTGAGTCAGCAAATTGGGTATGCTCTTATAAATCAAACTCATTTTGATTATGAAAGTGTTGTGCTAAGTTTTACAGGGGATAGGATGACAGAAGATAGGAATGTAGTATATTTTGCTAGATTCTGTCAGCTTATATATAGTTTATGTTGTGTTGATGAACCCCAACTAGCCAGTGACTCAATTTCACCTTTTAAGCTTGCAAAAAGGGCCTTTAATGACCTGTTAAACTCTGATATCAAGAACAGAGTTTTGAGACCTTTACAAATCCCTCAATCAGTAAAACAAGTCTTGGAAAATGTTGATCCAGAAACCTATACAACTTTATATCCTGATGTCCAACCCACCAACACACAACAGCCATCAGCACCTACTCCTGTCACTCAACAACCACTCACATCAGAACATACCAATCAACCATCATCACATACTCATGTGAAGCCTTCTTCTTCTAGAGCAAAAAGGACAAAGACTGTACCTCAGACACAACAAAAGAGAAGGAAGATGATTCTGAGAGATGAATCTGATGATGAGGCACAGGTTCAATCATCAGAACCTATTGTTAAAGCAGCTGAGGAAGTGTCTCCTCAGAAAACAAAGGAAACTGGGAGTTCTAGGCCCCTCAAAAGGCTTAGAAAGATAAATTCTGATGACAAAGCTCACAAAGTCTCTCCGCCCTTGAAGAGATTAAAGAAACAAAGAGCTAACAGGGACATAGCTGAGTCAGATTCAGAGGATGTGGAAGCATCAGCTAAGGAAGGGGATCAGGAATCTCCGATCCCAAAGGAGCCAATTATGATTGAATCCCTTCCATCTTCATAACCTGAATTTGCTGAAGCCACTGAATCTACACCTCCACTGTCGCCAATTCAAGTTGTAGAAACTGCTCAAGACAGAGTGCCTACACCTCCTATGTCTCCTATCATTGAACAAGTACATGCTGAAGACCCAGGTACAAGTGCTGAAATAGATATTCATAACTTGGTTGTGCCTAAGGTTCTGTACTTGGAAGTTCCAACCATTCCTCAACATACTCTACCAACAACACCACTTTTAGATGATGATTTCAATGCAGATATTCCAACAACACCTCTTCTGAATCTAGATTATGAAGATCAGATATTAGGTGAGTATCAGAATTAGGATGTTGATCAGAATTTACTGACAGAACAACACTTAGAGGATGATCAGCATTTAGATGCAGATGATTTTGAAACCTCTATAGCCTCACACACTATCATTTTATTAGAGGATGATGATTCTGCAGACTCTGTAAGTTCTGATGTTGCAAATGCTGAAAATACTGGTGAAGCTGTTACAACTGTAAATGCTGATGCAGCTGGTCCTTTAGGACATGCACCTCTACAAACAGGTAATAAAGCTGATTTGATTAAAAAGTTTGTGAGAGAGGATGCACCAGTACCTTGGAGTGAAACTAATAGAGGAAGGGAATGGATCAAGGAGTGGAACAAAGTTGATTTTGTTCCTACTACAAATATTCTTGTTGAGCACCTGGCTAAAGCTGATGAGATGCTGGTGAATGATGACTTCAAAGAACAACTCAGAGTTACTGCATTGAGTACCAGGCACCTTCAAGGTCAACACTCAATAACTCAAGCCAAGGTGAACAAAATTCAAGAAACACTGATTCAGCAAGACATGAATGTCAAATTGGAAAATAACAGGTTTTAAGCCAGCCTTTGACCGTATTGGGTATATAGAAAAGACTCAAGAAAAGCAGCAAGCTCAAATATCTGATATTTTAAAGAATCAAGCTGCTCAACAAGATCAACTCAATGAAATCCAAAACTCTGTGGAATTGCTTGTCTCTCTCCTTCTACAAGATGATGCCAAAAAGGGGGAGAAAGTGATTAAGTCCAAATACCAAACTGATCAACCACTGAAGGGTAAGGATGATGATAATGAAGACCAGGGAAACTCTGAAAGGGGTAGAGGTCATGGTCAAGGCAAAGGCTCTTCATCTAGGAAAGCAGGAACTTCTACATAGAGATCAAGTGTAATAACCCCAATTTTTGGAAATTTTTGAAACCCTTATGAATAGTGATTTTGCAGATTATGCTGAATGAGAAAACTTTTCATGACACACTATGTAGGGGTTCTGTTATTGATCTTCTGGGATATTATTAGTACTCTATGTGGTATATAAGTGTATGTAAAGATCGTCAGAATCCAATTTCCGAACACTTTGATTTTCCCGGAAATCCACTAGATACAGAAAGAATTGAGTATAAGGTAACAAGATAAAAAGGATTTAAATTAAAGGATTATAAGAGAGGATCATAAAAGGAATACAATATATTCATAAAGGTTAAGGGAACCTAAGTAATAAGATCCCGGGTATGATCCCTCAAACGATAAACGAAAACGAAAGTTAAGCGAACCGTATAACAGATCAGCGGTCATTAGGCAAATAATTAGGAAGTTAATCAAAGGGATTAGAGAGGATGGTGTCATCCAACCAATAGAAAGAGGACAAAGGAGGGGTGATGACATCACAAAGTGATGCAAGCATGACATAAGAGGGAAGGAAATGTGGTGGAATATTAACCACACAAAATCAAGGGTAAATGGGTAATTGACCTAAAACAAAACAAAAAAAAACCTAGCAACCAAGCAAAACAAATCACAAAACACCAAACCCTCCATTTCTTCATGAAGCTCTCGGCTTCTTTCTTAAGAATTGGGAAGTCCAAGCTCCTCCACTGGCTATTTTACAAGGTAATTATCCTAGCTTCTCCTAGTTAAGTTACATACTTCCTAGAAATCTTAGCTTCAAAATCCTTTCCTAGAATTTCCTATAAATCATTCAAGAAGATGGTGAATAATACTTTCTTGAAATTAATTTTTGTTTTCTTGATTTCTTTGAAAGAACAAGCTAGTAGGAGGTTAGATTAAGGCTTCCATGGGCATTCCAAGGACCTTTCATGGATTAAAAGCTTCAAGGAAGGTATAACTCTTCATGGTCTTAGTTTTAAGTTTTGTTGTTTAGATTTCCTAATGTTTAGATGATGGGTTAGTGTAATGGGTGTGTAATCATGTTTAGAGCTTGTTATGAGTAGTCTAGTTGGTGAGAGGTATGATTATGGTGTGTTTAGAGATTGGTTGATTTTGTGATATTTTTGGAGTTGGAAATCTTGGTTATTAGTTAATGAACTTAAGTAAACTCTTAGTTCATAATTGAGAAATAAGTATGAATTGGAAATATTGAATTGTTGGGGCTGTTGTAGTATGGTATGGATGGATGTTGGTTGTATGAATTATTTGTGGTTGAATTGTGGTTGTTTTGAATTGGTTTAAATTTGGGAAATCGCGTAAACATAGCCGTCGTATTGTCCGATTTACTTTAGACTGCTTTTGTTCATAACATTAGGACCCAAGAACTCACTGCTAGGTTTTGACCATTGCCATGTTTAGATAGTTCATGTTACGAGCTTCGTTTTGATATGTAGTTCGTTTGATTCCGATGTACGGTTTAGGAGAAACGGCCATTTTAAGTAACGACGTTTCGCGAACGAAACTTTTCCCTTCGCCTTACTTTGAAACATAGGTTAAAGACCAAAAAGGGTTAATTAGAGTATGTAACAATTATGGTAAGAGTGTTAGGCAGTTGGTAAGACACTCGCGAAGGAATCGCCTTAAAACTCGTAATGGTTAAATTATTAAAAATGGTGGAGCCGAGGGTACTCGAGTGACTTAAGAGAATCAGTAAGCGCAAAACAAGCGTTAAAGTCTAAGTTATTTAAAGTATAGATTTACAAGTAACTTTAGTTTAATTCCAACTTACTTGTTGTTTATAGGTTACCAGACTCATCCCGAGCCATTTGTAACCCCCAGTCGCTCAGGCAAGTTTTCTACCCGTTATACTGTTGTTGTGATGTATATGTGTATATGCATGATCTTGCGATAAATGCATATTTGTTATTAGCAAATTCTTGCGATATATTGTAGCATGTGATATGGTATATATGCATTCCGGTTTCATATTCTTGGATTATATATCTGTTGGTTAAAATGCTTTCAGTTGCATAATACCTATGCTAGAGATAAGCGGTATTGAGTTTACCCTTAGTGTAGGGGATCAAAAGGTGAACATATTTCTAAACCGGGAGTCGATGTTCCCGAGTATAATATATATATTTTTATATATATATGGTTATAGTTTTCGAAACTATTAATCGAATAAGGTTTATTCGATAACTTTAACTTTATTTTATTATTGAATATTATTTCGAATATTCATCCGAGGACTTATGACTCCTTTATTTTATTATTGAATATTATTTCGAATATTCATCCGAGGACTTATGACTCCTTTATTTTATTATTGAATATTATTTCGAATATTCATTCGAGGGCTTATGACTCAGTTATATTATTAATGATTATGAATTGAATATTCATTTGAGGATGTATGACTCCGTTATTTTATTTAATGAATATTATTTATAATATTCATTCGAGGTATTATGACTCCGCTTATTATTTAATAATATTCTTTATTTTATTAAAGAATAATGTTTCGATAATCAAACTTATTTTCGATTATTCAAATAAAGATAGTACTTTCATATAAGTATATCTTTGGTTATTTAATACTCATTTCAAGTATAAGTCTTACAACTTCTACTTCAATTATTGGTATAAAGATTATTCTTTATGGGAATATTATTTAAATAATAATATTCAGATATTTTCTAAATATATTGGGACTGATTTACTTCATTAAATCAGCATTACTCCAAACACTCTTTAAAGTATTTTCGAGTCTTCAAAATGATTTTTAAAAGTTAGAGCGGATCCCAAAACTCATTTTTATATTTAAGATCTTCCTTTTAAAGGGGATTTAAATACTCGCTCAAAACCTGAGGGATCCGGCTCTATGGTGTATTTTATATTCGCAACAAGGTTGCAGTTTTGGTAAATGAATTGATTACTTACCCAACGTTCAGGAAGTAAGTCCATCTATCGAGTCGGCATAAGCAACATCGGCTCAGTGGACGTCCATGATAGTGTAAGTGGCTCAGTGGGAGTCCATCAAATGCATAAGTGGCTGAGTGGCAGTCCAGCATAAGGTCCTATTGCGACCAGGGTGATGACCAGTGGGGAATTCGTCCATCTACTAGTAGAAAAGGTTACTTATTGGTATCTTTGCCTGATCAGCAAGATATCAGGTTTATGCCAAAATTCTTTCCTTTCCAAATTTATTGGATATTGCAATTCTGTTCATACTTTACATGACAGAGGTTTTCAGGAAACGTATGTATATATATAGGTGTATATATATATCGGGACTTAATGAAGTATATCATAACTTCATTTCCTTCAAAATATTTCAAAGATTGAATTTATTCAAGTCTTATCTTGTAGTCTCATCAGTGTGATGAACTTTTGAAACTAATTATAACTTGAACGATGGTAGTTCAAGTAGTATTTGGAAAAGATATAAGTATATTGGAGTATCTTGTAACTTCATCTTTTAAACTTATATCTAGTAAATGATTATCTTATGCACGATAAAGATTTTCAGAAAAACGTTGAGACAAGGTTAGATATATGAGATCACCTTGCAACGATATTTTTATACAGTTATACACTGGAACTCTGTGTGTATTATGCATGGAAGAGGACTTCCCATATTTTGAAAAGTATATATGTATATATATACTGAATATTTTGCGACTTCATCACATTAAGATATCAAACTTGGTTCATTTCTTTTGACCAAGACTTTCATGAGTACTATGAGAAGGCTCATATATTGTTAATCATTATACATATTATTTTGGTGGGCTTGCTGCTCACCCTTGCTTTCTTCTTTCATCACACAACAACAGATAGAAAAGATGAACAGGACCAAGCTCCCGATTCGCAAGCGGTTAGGAAACGTTCCGCAGTTTCCTATAGGCGTTGATGTTGCTGTAGCTGAGGTAGGAACTACCAATAGGCTAGGCTTTCAACTTTTGATGTACCAGACTTATGTATCTTTATCAATTGTAATAATGGCAAAGAAATGTAAATCTATTCAGAAACCTTTTTAAGGTGTATTGACATATAATTGTGGAATAAAACGACTTGTGATTATTTTTGGATATTCATCTCTGAGACTATAACTTGTGGTGTGTGTGTTTATTGTGGGGTCACAGTACAGAGTAGTTGATTGTGTATTAAGATTGGGTGTTATTAAGGGAAATGGAACTCGTGACAACCCGGATCCCCGACCCCGGATTTGGGGGTGTTACAGAAGTGGTATCAGAGCTAAGCGTTATAAACCTCAGAGATGATGTGACGTTAAGATAATAAGTTCACTAAGATAATAAGAACTCTTGCCAAGTTCATAGTCGGACTACCTAATGTAGTACTGATAGTTAAAACCCTTATGGGAACCCTTATAAATATCGTGATAGAAGCGTAGTTCGTTATCGTATATGGTAGCGGGACACTGAACCCTGAGGTTGAGGAGTAACAATGTGATGATGTTTTATTACTTATTGGAGATCAGATTATGGATCCGATAGAGCGTCCTAACGCGGGATCGGATGATGTTCATGTTGAGGATGTTGTCCTAGAAGGGATAGTTGCTGAGGAGGATCCCATGGAGGATCCTGACAAGAATGAATAAAGGACCACTGATGAATTGATGACCATGGTTAGGTCGACTACCAGAGGTAGAATTGGTCGGTCACTATCGGAGGTTCGTTCAAGTTTGTAAAGATAGTAGCCCCCTTTAACGCGGCTTACTCGTAAGACTGAGAAGTTTGAATGGACAGAGAAATACGAGAACAACTTTCAAGAAGTGAAGCAAAGATTAGTGACGACCCCTATGATGGCGTTGCCGGATGGAAAAGGAGATTTTGTGATGTGTAGTGACGCTTCGCAGAAGGAATTAGGGTGCTTCTTATACAGCACAACAAGGTAATCGTGTATGCATCAAGACAATTAAGGGAATATAAAATTCGATATCCCCACCCATGAGCTTGGGCTCGTGGCAATAGTTTTGCCCTAAATATTGGAGGCACTACTTGTATGGAGAGAAGTACGAGATTTACATAAGCCATAAGTGCTCTAGTGCATTTTCACGCAGAAAGAGCTCAACATGTGCCAAATGAGGTGGTTAGAGCTAATCAAGGATTACGATTATGAGATTCTTTATCATTCGGGGAAAGCCAATGTGGTGGCTGATGCCCTTAGTAAAAAGGAGAAACTCAAGATGATAATGTCTTTGAGAGAGTTTATAAGAGATTTTGAGAAAATGGAAATAGAAGTGAAGGTAACCGGAGCCGGTACCGAAAAGCTGTTTGAGATTGCAAGACAGACCGAATTATTGGAAAAGAGCATATTGTGCCAGAAAAAGGTGATGAATGAAGGCAGAGAGCCAAGAAATAAATATGAGATTAATACCGAGAAAGATGATAAGGGAATAATGAGGTATTCCTATAGAATTTGGGTTCTGAAAGTTCAAGAGCTTAAGGATGAGAACTTAGATGAGAGCCATAGTTTGAGGAATAGGATTTAGGGCAAACCCTGAATGTGATAGTCAGGGAGGTTGCCATCAAGAAAGAAAGAATCCATAACATAATAGAGTGGAAAACAAGGTTTTTAATGTATAAGATAACCCCGATTATGGGAGAAGGTTGAAACATTTCATACTAAGGAAACAGAAAGTCGAGTAAGGAAAGGAGACCCGAGACGGTACTCCTATACGGCAATTTATGGACCTGTCTAGACAGAACTTAGACTATTATCCCCAACCACCACCTTGAGGAAACAATGCGATAGGAAATTCTTTCAGGACCTTTAAGTCTCTAAGCTCTCAGAGTTCCAAGGAACAGGTTGACCTAGTCGAGGCAAGAGCCTGGCTAAAGGAAATAGAGGAATCATTTGAGATTCTGAATGATTGACGAACCACAAAAGACTGTTTTTATCACTTACCCTCCTAAGAGAGAGACCACCCGCTGGTGAAAGACCAAGGAAGGCACGGAGCAAGAGATTATAATAAACTGATTTAAGTTCAGTCAATTGTTTTCGGGAAAGTAATTCCCAAAGATAAGGAGATAGTGTAAAAGCTTTAGAGCCAGAACAAAGGCAGACGAGTATGATGAATTATGAATCTAAGATGTAAAAGTTGTCAAGATTCATTCTGAGGACACGAATCCAGAATGACGGGATGTTTGAAATCAATGCTTATGTTGTGTTGGTTCATGAAATAATGATAAGAGAAAGGAAAATAAAAAGAAATTGAAGTGGAAAGGAATATAACGACAATAGAGTTTGAGGAATGATAAGGGAGTTGGGTATGAGGAAACCCTAAAGACTCGTAGAAATAGAAATAGAAGAGTATGTAATCGTCAGGATGAGGGTGATTCACCATGAGTTAAAATTGATGGTTGAGGGCATAAGAGATACATATATTTTATCCCCTGTAAGTTGGGAAGATTCGAGGAAACCTTGAGATAATTCGAAGGATAAATAATGAGACGCGGATAGACTGAGGAGACAAGAAAGTAAGAAATTAAGAAAATTGGATGAAGGAAGTGACCTTCAAGAAGGTGAAGTGTAAGACCGGTGGCATGATACCCAGAAAGGGAGACGCCAGATATGAAAGATATCCCAACATTGAGGTGACTGTTGAGATAAACAACAAAAGTAAATAAGGAATTATTAAGAAGAAGTTCACGTTGAACACGACCAATATCTTCCGGAACATCCTTGTTATCGTTACCAGATTAGGCAAGAAAAGTGGATAACCGTTGTTATCTTTTGGAGGCCATTTTGATTAACCTCATTTTGTATACAGATGTTATTGTGAAATTAGGCATATACTATCGAGGTGGGAATGATTGAATAAGACACCCTTATCAGGGATATATGACTTGAATTATCCATGGAAGGATGCAGGTACCTTTTAAAGGTGGAATTAAGAATAGAACATCGGTAACTTAAAATGAATCCTAGGGGAATGCATAAAGGTTGGCATTTCACCCTTAATAGGGACAGTATGAGTTTTGACAGTATGATTTGGAAAGGATTAAGGTAATAACGACCTTTAAGGATCAGTGGAGAAATTTTTCAGAAGTATATAGACAATGGTTTTAGTATTAGTAAATGGTATTTTGATATGCCCTGTATCTAGGGAATACAGGAGGAACGATTCAAGGATAACCTTAGAGGTTTTACAAGGAGAAAGGTAATATTCAAAATTCTCAAGAATAGAAATGTTGATAAAGGAAATGTGTCGTAATTATAATGATGCCAAGTGGGGCACGTGTACACCATGAGAAAGTATGGATCGAACCAGTAATGGTCGAAATTGTTCAGGGCAATTAGGACTTAAGATAAAAGATGTTCTAAGTATGATTGAGAGTCATTCGTGACAGTGATTAACCTCTAAAGACTGAGGCAATAACTTATGGAAAAATGGTGATATTTTTTTTACTTATCAGATTTTAAGGAAAACATCTTCACATAAGCTGTGATTGAAATGAGGTAGAAAATTATTTGGAGGTAGTTAAAATGACATTGACTGTAAGGAAATTTTACTATCAGGAAAGGCCAAAGAGGTGGCCGACACTTTAAAGGTAAGAGGATAATTATAGGCGCTTGTGCCAAAAGAATACAGTGATGATGGTTAAAGCTGTGAAGGTTGTATTATGGTTTGGAAGATTGACATTCCTTCTGATGACTGTGCAATACCCAACCGTAATAGTAGTTGGTAAAGGTTTAATTCGTGTAATCGCCATGAACGGGCTATCTATCTTAGAAGGTCCTATCCTGAGATAAGCCAGGACCATGTTTCAAAAAGGACTAGACGAACCTTTGAGTAAGTCTTCTATTTAAGGCATATGATTTAGAATGGTATTAACCTGCTATCGTTGCTTTGATTGGAACTCTTCTGCAATTTTATCTGCTTCATGTCATGTATGTATGTCAGGATCAGGAGTGTTCTTCATGAATCAGGAATGGTGATTATGTTACCTCCTTAGAAGGATTTGATACGACATGTATGGACTCCGTATGGTTAGATATTAAGATTTCATGGAACGTGAATGACGACAGTAGGTCAGTAGTGGACCATAGTAATGCAGCAATGATTCTGCGAGTAATGAGCTGGTTACAACCGTGAGAGTTGTATTGGAATGGATGTTGAGATTGAGTACCACTAAACGGGTCGTGGTAGTGTATAAGTTATCATTGATAGACTAATTAAGTAGAGTATCTACCTATTGAATATTTATTCTTTCTTATCAATAGAGAGTCGTATTATTATACGAGGAAGGTTACGGTGCAAGCATAGAATTCAAGTAACGATGATGTCTAGAATGAGATCCCAGGTTCGATTTTCGGTATCGAAGGAGTTTCAAAGGTGATTGTGTATAAGCTCGAGGAAGAGCATGGGTCCATAGAATGATGGACGGAATAGCAAAAATATTTAGGCATGTGAAATACGATGCTATAATACTCGATGTTGATATAAATACATATATGTTTTGTTCTCCTATGATAAACCTCTATAGTTCAGAGGTAGATTCCAAGCCAGATATTTTATGACAATAAATTTTTTTACGAATATACAATTCTCTTCAGTTCGTTCTTTTCTCTTCTTTTCATTTCATGTAAGCTGAGAAGAACAACCCTTCCAGAAGGGGAGGTATTGTCGAATGACTATCTATCTGTGTGATAGAAGCCTAGTAGGATACCATCTATTGTTTAATTGCTTGTCAAGTACTAAAGGCTGGCCACCTTCTGTACTAACTATGCAATAGAACAAGTGTTCATGATCATAGTGATCTCTCAACAAATTCCTTTACTTCTATATGATTGATCAAACTTTGGGAAATAGAAACAGCTGAAAAAAGAGTAATAAAGTTGTGGTAGTATTCGGAATGGAAACACATTCGTAATACTAAGGTTGACGTGGTTATTAAAAGGTTATAGAACGCTAACGAGCAAAAGTATAACCAGTATAATATTAGGAACAGAAGGTAGTAGCGATTACGAACTGGAAAAGAATGGGTATTAAGAAGCAAAAGCTCTAATGCTAAAAGCTATAATGAGAGTCTGTGCAATAGACTTGAAAGAATTTGGAATGATCACTTAACATGGATTAAGTTATATCATGATAATCGATCGTATGTCAGTATCGAGGTATCGCCTTATGAGATCCTTGAGGGAAGACAATGTCGATCTCCCTTATGTTAGGATAAAGTTGTAGAGCGCAAGATGCTCGGACCCGCAGTAGTCCAAAGGACCAAGGATATAATAGATCTAATCAGAGGACGGCTGATAGTAGCCCAAGATGGACATAAGAAGTATGTTGATTTGGCACGAAAGGACAAGGAATGGGAAGTAGGGGACCTAGTGTTGTTATAGGTATTCCCTTGGAAGGGGTTATTGAGATTCGGAAAGAAAGGAAAGCTAAGTCCACAATTTGTCGGACCCTTGGATATATTAAAAAAAGTATTGGGAAGTTAGCATATGAGCTAGCCCTACCCCAGAACATGTAGCAAGTCATAACGTATTTCACGTATCAATGTTAAGGAAGTATAATTCGCATGCCAGACAAATAGGGGCATATGAGCGCATAGACATGCAACCCGACGTAACCTATATGGAGCAACCAGGAAGGGTATAGATTGAAGAAGGAACTATTGCTTAGGAAAAGGGTTATCAAACTAGTCAGAGTTTGATGGTAGAACCACAATGTGGGAAAATTTACTCGAGAGTTAGAAAGTGCAATGCTAAGAGAGTATCCCGATTTATTTTCTATTATAATTCCAGGACGGAATCCTTTTAAGGAGGGGAGACTGTAATAACCCCAATTTTTGGAAATTTTTGAAACCCTTATGAATAGTGATTTTGCAGATTATGCTGAATGAGAAAACTTTTCATGACACACTATGTAGGGGTTCTGTTATTGATCTTCTGGGATATTATTAGTACTCTATGTGGTATATAAGTGTATGTAAAGATCGTCAGAATCCAATTTCCGAACACTTTGATTTTCCCGGAAATCCACTAGATACGGAAAGAATTGAGTATAAGGTAACAGGATAAAAAGGATTTAAATTAAAGGATTATAAGAGAGGATCATAAAAGGAATACAATATATTCATAAAGGTTAAGGGAACCTAAGTAATAAGATCCCGGGTATGATCCCTCAAATGATAAATGAAAACGAAAGTTAAGCGAACCGTATAACAGATCAGCGGTCATTAGGCAAATAATTAGGAAGTTAATCAAAGGGATTAGAGAGGATGGTGTCATCCAACCAATAGAAAGAGGACAAATGAGGGGTGATGACATCACAAAGTGATGCAAGCATGACATAAGAGGGAAGGAAATGTGGTGGAATATTAACCACACAAAATCAAGGGTAAATGGGTAATTGACCTAAAACAAAACAAAAAAAAACTTAGCAACCAAGCAAAACAAATCATAAAACACCAAACCCTCCATTTCTTCATGAAGCTCTCGGCTTCTTTCTTAAGAATTGGGAAGTCCAAGCTCTTCCACTTACTATTTTACAAGTTAATTATCCTAGCTTCTCCTAGTTAAGTTACATACTTCCTAGAATTCTTAGCTTTAAAATCCTTTCCTAGCATTTCCTATAAATCATTCAAGAAGATGGTGAATAGTACTTTCTTGAAATTAATTTTTGTGTTCTTGATTTCTTTGAAAGAACAAGCTTGTAGGAGGTTAGATTAAGGCTTCCATGGGCATTCCAAGGACCTTTCATGGATTAAAAGCTTCAAGGAAGGTATAACTCTTCATGGTCTTAGTTTTAAGTTTTGTTGTTTAGATTTCCTAATGTTTAGATGATGGGTTAGTGTAATGGGTGTGTAATCATGTTTAGAGCTTGTTATGAGTAGTCTAGTTGGTGAGAGGCATGATTATGGTGTGTTTAGAGATTGGTTGATTTTGTGATATTTTTGGAGTTGGAAATCTTGGTTATTAGTTAATGAACCTAAGTAAACTCTTAGTTCATAATTGAGAAATAAGTATGAATTTGAAATATTGAATTGTTGGGGCTGTTGTAGTATGGTATGGATGGATGTTGGTTGTATGAATGATTTGTGGTTGAATTGTGGTTGAATTGTGGTTGTTTTGAATTGGTTTAAATTTGGGAAATCGCGTAAACATAGCCATCGTAATGTCCGATTTACTTTAGACTGCTTTTATTCATAACATTAGGACCCGAGAACTCACTGCTAGGTTTTGACCATTGCCATGTTTAGATAGTTCATGTTATGAGCTTCGTTTTGATATGTAGTTCGTTTGATTCTGATGTACGGTTTAGGAGAAACGGCCGTTTTAAGTAACGACGTTTCGCGAACGAAACTTTTCCCCTCGCCTTACTTTGAAACATAGGTTAAAGACAAAAAATGGTTAATTAGAGTATGAAACAATTATGGTAAGAGTGTTAGGCAGTTGGTAAGACACTCGCGAAGGAATCGCCTTAAAACTCGTAATGGTTAAATTATTAAAAATGGTGGAGCCGAGGGTACTCGAGTGACTTAAGAGAATCAGTAAGCGCAAAACAAGCGTTAAAGTCTAAGTTATTTAAAGTATAGATTTACAAGTAACTTTAGTTTAATTCCAACTTACTTGTTGTTTATAGGTTACCAGACTCATCCCGAGCCATTTGTAACCCCCAGTCGCTCAGGCAAGTTTTCTACCCGTTATACTGTTGTTGTGATGTATATGTGTATATGCATGATCTTGCGATAAATGCATATTTGTTATTAGCAAATTCTTGCGATATATTGTAGCATGTGATATGGTATATATGCATGCCGGTTTCATATTTTTGGATTATATATTTGTTGGTTAAAATGCTTTCAGTTGCATAATACCTATGCTAGAGATAAGCGGTATTGAGTTTACCCTTAGTGTAGGGGATCAAAAGGTGAACATATTTCTAAACCGGGAGTCGATGTTCCCGAGTATAATATATATATTTTTATATATATATATGGTTATAGTTTTCAAAACTATTAATCGAATAAGGTTTATTCGATAACTTTAACTTTATTTTATTATTGAATATTATTTCGAATATTCATCCGAGGACTTATGACTCCTTTATTTTATTATTGAATATTATTTCGAATATTCATCCGAGGACTTATGACTCCTTTATTTTATTATTGAATATTATTTCAAATATTCATTCGAGGGCTTATGACTCAGTTATATTATTAATGATTATTAATTGAATATTCATTTGAGGATGTATGACTCCGTTATTTTATTTAATGAATATTATTTATAATATTCATTCGAGGTATTATGACTCCGCTTATTATTTAATAATATTCTTTATTTTATTAAAGAATAATGTTTCGATAATCAAACTTATTTTCGATTATTCAAATAAAGATAGTACTTTCATATAAGTATATCTTTGGTTATTTAATACTCATTTCAAGTATAAGTCTTACAACTTCTACTTCAATTATTGGTATAAAGATTATTCTTTATAGGAATATTATTTAAATAATAATATTCAGATATTTTCTAAATATATTGGGACTGATTTACTTCATTAAATCAGCATTACTCCAAACACTCTTTAAAGTGTTTTTGAGTCTTCAAAATGATTTTTAAAAGTTAGAGCGGATCCCAAAACTCATTTTTATATTTAAGATCTTCCTTTTAAAGGGGATTTAAATACTCGCTCAAAACCTGAGGGATCCGGCTCTATGGTGTATTTTATATTCGCAACAAGGTTGCAGTTTTGGTAAATGAATTGATTACTTACCCAACGTTCAGGAAGTAAGTCCATCTATCGAGTCGGCATAAGCAACATGGGCTCAGTGGGCGTCCATGATAGTGTAAGTGGCTCAGTGGGAGTCCATCAAATGCATAAGTGGCTGAGTGGCAGTCCAGCATAAGGTCCTATTGCGACCAGGGTGATGACCAGTGGGGAATTCGTCCATCTACTAGTAGAAAAGGTTACTTATTGGTATCTTTGCCTGATCAGCAAGATATCAGGTTTATGCCAAAATTCTTTCCTTTCCAAATTTATTGGATATTGCAATTCTGTTCATACTTTACATGACAGAGATTTTCAGGAAACGTATGTATATATATAGGTGTATATATATATCGGGACTTAATGAAGTATATCATAACTTCATTTCCTTCAAAATATTTCAAAGATTGAATCTATTCAAGTCTTATCTTGTAGTCTCATCAGTGTGATGAACTTTTGAAACTAATTATAACTTGAACGGTGGTAGTTCAAGTAGTATTTGGAAAAGATATAAGTATATTGGAGTATCTTGTAACTTCATCTTTTAAACTTATATCTAGTAAATGATTATCTTATGCACGACAAAGATTTTCAGAAAAACGTTGAGACAAGGTTAGATATATGAGATCACCTTGCAACGATATTTTTATACAGTTATACACTGGAACTCTGTGTGTATTATGCATGGAAGAGGACTTCCCATATTTTGAAAAGTATATATGTATATATATACTGAATATTTTGCGACTTCATCACATTAAGATATCAAACTTGGTTCATTTCTTTTGACCAAGACTTTCATGAGTACTATGAGAAGGCTCATATATTATTAATCATTATACATATTATTTTGGTGGGCTTACTGCTCACCCTTGCTTTCTTCTTTCATCACACAACAAAAGATAGAAAAGATGAACAGGACCAAGCTCCCGATTCGCAAGCGGTTAGGAAACGTTCCGCAGTTTCCTATAGGCGTTGATGTCGCTGTAGCTGAGGTAGGAACTACCAATAGGCTAGGCTTTCAACTTTTGATGTACCAGACTTATGTATCTTTATCAATTGTAATAATGGCAAAGAAATGTAAATCTATTCAGAAACCTTTTTAAGGTGTATTGACATATAATTGTGGAATAAAACGACTTGTGATTATTTTTGGATATTCATCTCTGAGACTATAACTTGTGGTGTGTGTGTTTATTGTGGGGTCACAGTACAGAGTAGTTGATTGTGTATTAAGATTGGGTGTTATTAAGGGAAATGGAACTCGTGACAACCCGAATCCCCGACCCCGGATTTGGGGGTGTTACATCAAGTTCTGATGCTGATAGAAGAAAAAGTTCTGATAAGCAAGTTCCGACTAAGCCTGATGTTCTGATATAGGGTGAGAGTCAAGAATCACAGAAGTTTATGCAGACACTGAAGCTTAAGGGGAAGGAAACAACAGTCTACTATCAAGACCCCAAGTTACAGAAGCTGGATGAAGAAATTTTAAAAAGACTATTTATCAAAGACAATCCAGGAATGGACTTTGAAAGTCTGAAGGAAGAAGAAGCCAGACTTAAAGCAGAAAATGTCAAATCCAAGTCTAAAGCTTTTATTACTGCAAAGAAACCTCCAAAGCCTAAGGGCATTGTGATTAAAGAGAAGACAAACTCTGAGGCAACCAAATTTGAATCCAAAGCCAAATCACAAATAGAGGTAGATCCAAGGTTCAAGGGCAAAGCTAAAGTTGATGATTCTGTAAAAATCTATCTGCCAACCATGGATGAACAAGTAAATTCTGATGAAGATACTAGCCTGATTTTGAAGAAGAAGAAGAAGAATATTTAAACAACCTCTGACAGAGCTCATGTTGTTCAAGATCAGGACTTAGTAAATTCTGATATGACAATGAAGCAAGCAACCTCTGATAGAGCTCAAGTTGTCTTGATATCAGAAGACAAAGGAAAGGAAACCTCTAACATTGCTCATGTTAAACCTTCAAAAATTCTACTACCTGGGTTTACTAAAGCTCAACAATCTACTCAACCTTTGAAGACTACATCAAGTGGTTTTGAAGCAAGAGTTATTCGAGGGAAGGAAGCTAGAGACAAATCAGGATTGGGTAGTTCTGAAGAAAAGAGAGTAAATAATACTACCTCTGATCCAACCTCTTTGAGTGAACCAGGATTAGGAACAACTCCTGAAAGATTGAATCAACTGGAGTATGTACAAATGGTCTACCACTCTGTATTGAAAGAAGATATTATGTTATGTTTTATGACAAGTGGGAGGGTATTCCAGATTAGAAAGAATGATATTCGTTTGAAGTACTTTGAAGAATTGCAACATGTGCTATTTCTACTTCAAGTTAAAAACAGATCAACAGATGGTGCTGCCAGTTACTTAAAATCTGATATTTAAAGGCAGAAGAAACTTTACTCTGTAAAGTCTGACAGACCATACTATCCTAAGTACAGATCTCACAATGGTGATATAGTTGAGATGAAGCCTAATACCGCCAAAATCACTACTTTTCTTGGTATTAAGAGACATGAATTCAATCTAGAGTCTGATAAAGCCTATGTCACGCCCCCAACTTAAACAGCAAAATAAATATAACTATTACAACATTTTAAGAAGAAGTAAACATAACCAACTCCAAGATCTTATAGTTTAGGGTTTGGATCAGCCCAACACTACCATCTATTACAACTGTTTTTAAATAGCGAATTCTCACACAAAACTACTATCTCTTATTCTACCTGAGCTCGAACATAAGCATCAGCATCACAGGTCTTACGGGCAGTCTGCTTGAATCTAACCATAGCTGCTAGCTGAAATATCAGGGTAAAGCAAGGAGTGAGCCAAATGTTCAACAAGTGCTAAATAATATGATGCAAAATATAAATCGAGATATATGTTAAGGAATGACAGTGAGAGGACATAACCAATGATATCGAGAGATAAAACTTTTGGTTGGTGGCATCATTCTGTTTGTATTAAAACAATTTCAAAATCATACTTTTTAATCAAAATCATTTTATGACGCTACGGATTACAGCCGGTGATCAGCCGCGAAGTAATCCCGAACCTCGATGGGTTCTAAAACTTTAATGGGAATCCCTAGGCAACTTTTAAGCCTAATATAAGTGTGGAAAGGACTCGCATCTCAGTCGAGATCCACTATTCAAAGAAAACATTTATCCCCCTTTGGGACTGAAAACCCACATTTTATTTATTTCAAAAACTGATGCCGAATTATAACAAAATCTCTTTTTATAGTAAACATTTTTATCAAGGGATTATAGATCAACTCGAAACACGGGAAAATGGTACTAAATCTCAGGGCCATGATTCACAAAACTATACTCTATTAGGGTAACTGAATGGTTTTCATATATCAAAGTTTGGACAAGGGGATTTAGTGAGGCTATTGGATATTATGAAGGGTAATGCCAAATTGGGCTTAAAGCAATGGTTTCTCGTTAAGGTACAGGTGTTGGATCATCAAGAAGATAAGCTTCATGAATACTAAGGGTGTTAAGGTATGAAGAAATGATCTTTAGCTCAGGATATATCAGAATTGTCAAGCTTTAGGATAAGAAAGAGGGGTATCAATCGATGAGGAATCACTTTGATAAATATCTGGCCTTCAGGATTGAAGGTAAGTTTCTAGAGGGGTTCAAGTATCAGGATGAGATATCAATGCTTAGGAATCATTAGCATGTTAATCAAGAGAATCAACCAAGTGTTATAAGAACCCTTGTAGCAAATTACTTTATCATAATAGGACTACTTTGCAATAAGTACTCGAGGGTTCATGGCATCTCTATATAATTCAAAGATAAACATAAGATACGCTTGATTTAATATATCAAATGACACTGGATAGTTGCAGCAATATATGAACTATTAGCAGTGAATATGAAGGACAAATTGAATCACTTGCCTTGAGAAAGGCTGGTCTGGTCTGACTGGTAGGAGCAACTGGAAGCTTCACTCGACCTTTATGGCAAGTTTTCCCTCGTCTCGAGATCCTACATAAATAATAATAATCCTCATTATAATATATTCTCACCAACTTAACATATTTACAACCCGAATTTAAACACGGATGACACTTAGGCCTATATGCACTTAATTATAATTGCACACACATAGCCACATAATCACATATCATATATTAATACCAAATAACACCATATACACCATAATGCAACACTAGGCTTGGATGATCTCGATCCCCCAACTTAAGTCACTTGGTCGCTAAACTAGACAAAGTCTTCAAATTTTGGTTTCCTAACTCGATGTGCCTTTTCTAAACTATCTGAGACCTATTGACCCTCACTTGTGCCTTTTTCTCTACTGACCTTATACTATCTTACAACTATGGTGGTCAACCTAAATCTCACTCCTAAGTCTTCTAAAACTATGTGCTAAGTGAAAGTGCTCACTGGTGCAAATTTCAGAATGACAACTATAGTTTCTTGAGTGCATTAGACACTCTTAAACTATAAGTTTTCCTTCAAAACTTTTACACAAGACTCTCCTGACCTAAGGGAATCTCCCAAACTTGATGTGGCTCAAGGGCCTGGCTTGGGCCTTCTTGGGCCTAAGCTTAAAGTCCATGGTTCCCCTGTTTTTCTGGGCAGAAAACACCCTGACTTGAATTAACTTGTGACACATGGTTCTAACTCATATCCTATGAACTATGGTTGGAAAAACTTCTCTGACACTCCCTCTAACTAAGGCCCAACAGGGACTAATGAGGGCCTACCCATGACATGGTCAAATCTCTCTATTTCTAAGTTGCAACAAAACTGTCCCCTGCTGGACAGATTTTGTTATTCTACTTGTGCACCTAACCAAATGACATGCAAACCTCCAACCAACACCTAAAACCTTTTATATACTCCCAATAATAACTTCTGGTGGCTTGGGCCTCAAAGTGCACATCAATGACATGGTCAAAACTCACTCTAAACCTCAGGGTACTAAACTGATTTTCTGCAAAAACTATGACTCTCCTTTCTCCAAGGTTTTGACTTGACAAACTCAACTACCAACAACCCAATACCCAAACCAAGACTTAAACATGGTGATCTACTGAACTAACTCCCTTATACTCAAAATAATCTTGGTGGAGATCATCCTTACCTAAGGTGCAATCATGGCAAAACAAAAGAAATCAAATTTCACAATTCACAAATCATCAAGTTTTTGAAACAACAAGATATGCATTTTTATAAAAGATAAACATGAATTATTACCATGCATCAAGGATCATTAATAAATATTAACACATTATTCCTACTGAAATTAAAGCTTACTAATAAAATCTTTCCGAATGATCAAAATCTTATAACATTCTAAGAGAAATCCACATGCATGCATGCCTTTGAGTTTTGCAAACCAAAACAACATATTTTCTAAATATATTCTACCATAAAATTGACATACAAGCCTAGCATAAGCTATACCTAGATGTTAACTTAGCATGTAAGGAGTTTCATCAAATTTTCACAACAAAATTTAAGCCATTATCACATAAACATACTAAAATTGAACAAAGTAACAAGAATGATCTCAAGGACTATTCATTCGGCTCCCTAAAGGTCATTGCCGAATGAAATGGAAGGGAATGGCCATTTAACATCAAGAGTTTCCTTCCCAAGACTTGGAACTTCACCATTCCTTGTAGTCCTCTCAAAAACAACCTTAAATCCACAAGAATCAAGGTTGTACTTTGAGTTTCAACTAAAACCTTAACATGCAACTTTAAAACTTAAACTTTTTACTCAAAACTCTTTGGAATATATGTCATCAAGGTATAGGAAGTAACATTTACTTGAGTAGAAGGTGGAAGCTTGGTTGAGGAATGAAGAAAATGGGGAGGGGGTTGATCTCGGCAAAACCCGAGAGTGAGGGGGATAGAAGCCGAGAGTGAGGGAGAGGAGGGAGAGAAGAAAGAGTGTGGTGGTGAGTGGAGTGTGAAATGATCATGTCTTTTACTTGTTTTATGGTTTTTGTTTTGACAAATGTGAGTGGAAATAGGAATTGACAAGACTATCCCTCCACTTATACTTGGATCATTTTGCATGCAAGGGTAAAGAAGGAATTTGGCTAGAAAAATAAGAGTTAGTGGGGTGGTAATTGTCTCTTTAGCCCTTTTGGATTGAATAGAAAGGATTTGCATGCAAGGACAACTATGTAATTTGCTAATTATAATAATTAACATTTATAAAGATTTATTTTTATAAAATAAAATACAAGTTCAAAAATTATAAAATTTATACCATATAATAACTTGGATTTTTAGAAATTTTATAAAACTACTTTTGAAATTTGTGAACAAAATATCTTTTAGAAAGAAATTTATTCAAGGTTTTAAATATTCCTTATAAATCAAAAATGAAAGAAATAAATAAATTTTTAATTTGAAAAATCATATACCACATAACGAAAATTTAAGATGCAGAAATTCTCATTCACACAAGCATACAATAGTTGAATATATTGGCATTCGGCTTTATAATTACACCAAATTTACAATTAATATTACATGAAAATGCCGGTTGTAACATCCTCTCCCCCTTAAGGGATTCTGTCCCCAGAATCTAAGAGAACAGATGAGGATACCGGGAACGCATATCAGACTCTAACTCCCAAGTCGATTCTTCGACCTTAGGGTTTCTCCAAGTACTTTTACTAACTTTACTGACTTATTTCTAAGACTCTTCTTTTTCCAGTCGAGTATTTTGACCGGTTGCTCCATAAATGACAGGTCTACCTGAATTTCTACAGGTTCATATTCTATCACATGGCTAGTGTCAGGATTATATTTCTTAAGCAACGACACATGGAACATATTATGCACATGCTGATACTGAGGTGGTAAGGCCAACTCGTAGGCTACCTTCCCCACTTGACTCAAAATTTCAAAAGGGCCTATATATCTAGGTGCTAACTTCCCTTTCTTGCCAAATCTAGACAACCCTTTTCTAGGTGACACCTTCAACAAAACAGCTTTGCCAATTTGGAATCGAACATCCTTACGCGCTGGATCCGTATACTTCCTCTGTCTATCTTGAGCAGCCAGTAACCTTTTCTGAATTAATTTGACTGTGTCATGCAACTGTTGTACCAATTCTGAGCCAAGAATTCTTCCTTCTCCTACTTCATCCCAACTTGTTGGTGATCTACATTTTTGCCCGTACAAAGCTTCGTATGGTGGCATACGGATACTGGAATGATAGCTATTGTTGTAAGAGAATTCAATCAATGGCAAGTGGTCGTCCCAACTTCCTGCAAAATCGATTGCACAACTGCGCAACATGTCTTCGATTGTTGGAATTATCCTTTCACTCTGGCCATCAATCTGTGGGTGGTACGCCGTGCTCATATTCAACTTCGTGCCCAGGCATTCCTGTAATTGCTTCCAAAATCTCGAGTTAAATCGGGGATCTCTGTCTGGAACTATTGATACGGGTACTCCATGCCTTAGTACGATTTCACGCACATACAGATGAACCAATTTGTCTAATGACGACTTCTCGTTAATTGGAAGGAAATGCGCTGACTTGGTAAGACGATCAACTATAACCCATATAGCGTCATGCCCGGATTTCGTTCGCGGTAGTCCTACTATAAAGTCCATAGCGATATTTTCCCATTTCCATTCTGGAATCTTTAGGGGCTGAATTAATCCGCTTGGTCATTGATATTCTGCCTTCACTTTCTGACAAGTATAACACTTCGCAACACATTCCGCTACGTCTCGCTTCATATTTGGCCACCAAAAGTTTTTCTTTAAGTCCCGATACATCTTGGTACTTTCCGGGTGGATTGAAAATTTCAAATTGTGGGCTTCGTGTAGGATCTCATTCTTTAATTCAGGTACATGAGGAATCCATATTCAGAAAGAAAACCTTAGTATCCCTTGCTCATCCCTTTGAGTGTTAATCTCCTCTCCAGATAACTAATTCTTCTCTTTCTTCATTACTTCTCCTTGACATTTCTTTATCTTTTCCACCAATGTTGGCTGAAAAGTCATTGCACGACAAACTTCCTCAACTTTTCCGCAAGCACAAAGTTCCAGTTCAAATCTCTTGATTTCTTCAAATAACTCCTTTGATATTGCCATCATATTCAATCTCTCCTTCCTACTTAGAGCATCGGCCACAACATTCGCCTTTCCAGGATGGTAATTTATCGAGCAGTCATAGTCCTTGATCAATTCCAGCCATCTCCTCTGCCTCATATTGAGCTCCTTCTGAGTGAAAATGTACTTTAAACTCTTGTGATCCGTGTAGATTTCACACTTTTTTCCGTAGAGGTAATGTCTCCAAATCTTTAGTGCGAACACTATGGCGGCTAGTTCCAAGTCATGCGTCGGGTACTTCAACTCATGCGGTTTCAACTGTCTTGACGCATACGCGATCACCTTACTGTGTTGCATTAACACACAACTCAATCCCTTATGTGAAGCGTCGCTGAATATCACAAAGTTTCTTTGGTCATCTGGAAGTACTAACACCGGAGCTGTTACCAATCTCTGCTTCAACTCTTGAAAGCTATCCTCACATTCTGCACTCCATTCAAACTTTTGATTCTTTCTGGTTAACTTGATCAATGGCGTGGCGATTTTCGAAAAATCCTTGACAAGCCTTCTATAGTATCCTGCCAACCCTAGAAAACTTCGCACTTCCGTAGGAGTCTTTGGCCTCTCCCAGCTCATTACTGCCTCAATTTTTGTCGGGTCCACTTTAACTCCTTCATTTCCAATGACATGCCCCAAAAATTGAACTTCCTTTAACCAAAACTCACATTTGGTAAACTTGGCATATAACTTCTCTTGACGGAGTATCTCCAATGCTATCCAGAGGTGCTGTTTATGTTCTTCTTCTGACTTAGAATAAATAAGGATGTCATCAATGAACACCACGACGAACTTGTCCAAATACTTCTTAAATACTCGATTCATCAAATCCATAAATGCGGCCGGGGCGTTGGTCAATCCAAACGGCATTACTAGGAATTCATAATGCCCATATCTGGTCCTAAATGCTGTCTTGGGAATATCTTCTTCTTTGATTTTTAATTGATGGTATCCCGATCTCAAGTCGATCTTTGAAAAACATTTTGCTCCCTTCAGCTGATAAAAAAGGTCATCTATTCTTGGTAGCGGGTAGCGGTTCTTAATCGTTACCTTATTCAACTTCCGATAATCTATGCATAGTCGCATACTCCCATCTTTCTTCTTTACAAACATAACAGGTGCTCCCCATGGCGACGTACTTGGCTGTATCACTCCTTTATCCAATAACTCTTGAAGCTGGCTCGCCAACTCTTTCATTTCAGCTGGTGCTATTCTATATGGGGCCTTTGAAACTAGTTCCGTGCGTGGAGCGAGGTTGATCTCGAACTCGATTTGTCGATCTGGTGGTAAGCCTGGTAGTTCGTCGGGAAACACATCTGGGAACTTGTTAACTACAGGGATATCTTCTATGCTGGGGTTGCCCTTTTCTGAATCCACCCCATACGCTAGGAACGACTCACAACCTTTTCTAAGTAGCTTCTTAGCCTGAATAATTGAAAGAAATAGTTGCTCTTGCCTCTGCCCCTTAAATACTACCTTCTCTCCACTCTTCGCCTTTAAATACACTTTCTTGGTCTTACAATTAATCTGACCATTATTTTCTCCTAACAAATCCATGCCTAAAATTATATCAAACTCTCCTAACTTGAAGAGTATAAAGTCGGCTGAAAACTTATACCTCGAAATATCAATCTCACACTTCGGATATAATTGTTTCACATGAATCTTCTCTTGGTTTGCAATTACCACATTTATTACCTCACTCATAATCATTTTATCACATTGAAGCTTATCAACAAAAGATTCTGATATGAAAGATCTTGTTGCTCCCGAATCAATCAATACTTTAGCTTTGACATTATTGAGTAAAAGTGTACCTGCTATCACCTCAGAATTCTGAACATCATCCTTCATCTTCAGATCAAATATCCTTGTTGTTGTTTACGGGGTTGGTGTAGGTGGTGGAGGTAATGCCAATACCTCAGCTGGCATGCTCGCACTGGTACTTACCACGTTCATTAGAGCTTTGACTGGTCCGATTGCCTTACACTCCCTAGCCATGTGTCCAGTCTTCCCACACTTGTAGCACGTAACTCCTGGCTTCGGCATCTTGCACTCATTCGCCAAATGTCCCTTCTGATTGCACCTATAGCATGTCATGCTCAACTTATTTCACACTCCGGGGTGCCTTCTTCCACAGTGCTTGCATTCGGGTCTCTGGAACCTGTTTTCTCCAACTTGTCCTTGGCTTGCCTGGTTGTTCCCCTTTGATTCTTGCCTTTTACCCAAATTTCCCTTCTTTTGAAAATTTCTGCCCTTTTGGAATCCGATCCTCTTTACATTCCGATCTTGTGAACTTCCAGCTTCAGACTTTTCTCCATAAAATAGAACCTTCCTCTTCTTGTTATCCCTTTCCTTCCTTGACTGCATCCCATTATTCTCAATCAAAGCAGCTTTCTGAACTACTCCCGCATAAGTTTCAAGCTCAAACATAGCCACTCTATCTCTGATCCAAGGCTCCAATCCTTGCTGAAATTTTTTTGCTTTTTCCTCCTCAGTGCTGGTATACTTTATCACAAACCTTGACAACTCAGTAAACTTCTTCTCATACTCCAGTACAGTCATGTTCCCTTGCTTCAGCTCCAAAAATTTAAGCTCCATCTGATTCTGCATGTACTTAGGGTAATACTTGTCCAGAAATAACTTCTTAAATCTCTCCCAAGAAACCTGCTGAGTTGCTTCCATAGCTTTTACAGATTCCCACCAATAGATGAGTTCGCCCTTCAAGAAGTAAGTAGCATATGGCATCTTCTGATCATCTCCTAACTGTACCAACTCAAAAGCCCTTTCCATTTCCTTAATCCATGTGTTAGCTATTACTGGATCAGTGGTATCATGGAATGCAGGTGGATTCACATTCTGAAATGCCTTGAAAGTGACAACATGTCTAGGTGGTACTGGTGGTTCAGGTGGTTGGTGTGGTTCACGGTTATCTTGGTTTTCAATTCGTTGTTGAAGAGTTAGTTGTTGTTGAGCTATAGCATTGGTTTGTTGTTGCAAAGTTTCCAGTAGTCGAAGAATATTTGGGTCTATGGTGGATGTGGTTGTGGGGTTCTTCTTTTTGGGAGGCATGTTCCTGAAATACGAGTTATATCAAAACAGATATGAATAATAAAACAATTTGAGGGTATCGCATGGCATTCTTATTTACATGTGAGGTCAAGTTTCAAATTAAGCAGATATGATGATGCATATAAAAGCGTATAATAACAGTTGAGAGCAATTGGAACAATGGAGCATGATTATTGAAATTTAAAGGTCACAATACATGGGATTAAAACAAAGTCTGATTCTAAGATCAACCGGCTTATTTAAAGGAACAACGGAAACAACTGGGGGATTCTACGGAGTCTGATAGTATAACAACATGAAAGGTGAATGGAAAGAACTAAGGCTCCACTCCATCTGAATGGGGCTTGGTAGTCTTTTCCTCTCGAAGTGTCTTCACAATGCTCTGGAGCTCATCCGCCACTATCTGAATGATATACTGGCTGGTGCGGTCCCGGTGCGCTGGCATCTCCTCAAGCTTAGTATTGACGTACTGAACCAAGGTCTCAAGTCTCGCAGTCATCTGCTCCTTGGGCTTCCCTTCATAGTTTTGGCTGTCCGGGTACACGTCCTTTAGTCGGTCTATCAGTCGGTCGTACTTGCCCTGAAGCATGTCAAACTCGCGCCAACTCAGCATACACGGAGAAAGCAATAGTGTCATCCGAACCAGAGGATGACGAGGAATGCACCCTTTGCTGACAACCAATAAAAGGAGTATTAATAATAAATTTACTTAACCTACTCTCTCACGTATTATCTATAGTCTATATATATATATCCTATAACCTATTTGGGCTGTCCAGGGACTCTAAACCGTAGCTCTGATACCAAAAACCTATCACGCCCCCAACTTAAACAATAAAATAAATATAACTATTACAACATTTTAAGAAGAAGTAAACATAACTAACTCCAAGATCTTACAGTTTAGGGTTTGGATCAGCCCAACACTACCATCTATTACAACTATTTTTAAATAGCGAATCCTCACACAAAACTACTATCTCTTATTCTACCTGAGCTCGAACATAAGCATCAGCATCACAGGTCTTACGGGCAGTCTGCTTGAATCTAACCATAGCTGCTAGCTGAAATATTAGGGTAAAGCAAGGAGTGAGCCAAATGCTCAACAAGTGCTAAACAATACGATGCAAAACATAAATCGAGATATATGTTAAGGATTGACAGTGAGAGGACATAACCAATGATATCGAGAGATAAAACTTTTGGTTGGTGGCATCATTCTGTTTGTATCAAAACAATTTCAAAATCATACTTTTTAATCAAAATCATTTTATGACGCTACGAATTACAGCCGGTGATCAGCCGTGAAGTAATCCCGAACATCGCTGGGTTCTAAAATATTAATGGGAATCCATAGGCAACTTTTAAGCCTAATATAAGTGTGGAAATGACTCGCATCTCAGTCGAGATCCACTATTCAAAGAAAACATTTATCCCCCTTTGGGACTGAAAACCCACATTTTATTTATTTCAAAAACTGATGCCGAATTATAACAAAATCTCTTTTTACAGTAAACATTTTTATCAAGGGATTATAGATCAACTCGAAACACGGGAAAATGGTACTAAATCTCAGGGCCACGATTCACAAAACAATACTCTATTAGGGTAACTGAATGGTTTTCATATATCACAGTTTGGACAAGGGGATTTAGTGAGGCTATTGGATATTATGAAGGATAATGCCAAATTGGGCTTAAAGTAATGGTTTCTCGTTAAGGTACATGTGTTGGATCATCAAGAAGATAAGCTTCATGAATACTAAGGGTGTTAAGGTATGAAGAAATGGTCTTTAGCTCAGGATATATCAGAATTGTCAAGCTTTAAGATAAGAAAGAGGGGTATCAATCGATGAGGAATCACTTTGATAAATATCTGGCCTTCAGGATTGAAGGTAAGTTTCTAGAGGGGTTCAAGTATCAGGATGAGATATCAATGCTTAGGAATCATTATCATGTTAATCAAGAGAATCAACCAAGTGTTATAAGAACCCTTTATTCTATCATGGTAGCAAATTACTTTATCATAATAGGACTACTTTGCAATAAGTACTCGAGGGTTCATGGCATCTTTATATAATTCAAAGATAAACATAAGATACGCTTGATTTAATATATCAAATGACACAGGATAGTTGCAGCAATGTATGAACTATTAGCAGTGAATATGAAGGACAAATTGAATCACTTGCCTTGAGAAAGGCTGGTCTGGTCTGACTGGTAGGAGTAACTGGAAGCTTCACTCGACCTTTATGGCAAGTTTTCCCTCGTCTCGAGATCCTACATAAATAATAATAATCCTCATTATAATATATTCTCACCAACTTAACCTATTTACAACCCGAATTTAAACACGGATGACACTTAGGCCTATATGCACATAATTATAATTGCACACATATAGCCACAGAATCACATATCATATATTAATACCAAATAACACCATATACACCATAATGCAACACTAGGCTTGGATGATCTTGATCCCCCAACTTAAGTCACTTGGTCGCTAAACTAGACAAAGTCTTCAAATTTTGGTTTCCTAACTCGATGTGCCTTTTCTAAACTATCCGAGACCTATTGACCCTCACTTGTGCCTTTTTCTCTACTGACCTTATACTATCTTACAACTATGGTGGTCAACCTAAATCTCACTCCTAAGTGTTCTAAAACTATGTGCTAAGTAAAAGTGCTCACTGGTGCAAATTTCAGAATGACAACTATGGTTTCTTGAGTGCATTAGACACTCTTAAACTACAAGTTTTCCTTCAAAACTTTTACACAAGACTCTCCTGACCTAAGGGAATCTCCCAAACTTGATGTGGCTCAAGGGCCTGGCTTAGGCCTTCTTGGGCGTAAGCTTAAAGTCCATGGTTCCCCTGTTTTTCTGGGCAGAAAACACCCTGACTTGAATTAACTTGTGACACATGGTTCTAACTCATATCCTATGAACTATGGTTCTAAAAACTTCTCTGACACTCCCTCTAACTAAGGCCCAACAGGGCCTAATGAGGGCCTACCCATGACATGGTCAAATCTCTCTATTTCTAAGTTGCAACAAAACTGTCCCCTGCTGGACAGATTTTGTTATTCTACTTGTGCACCTAACCAAATGACATGAAAACTTCCAACCAACACCTAAAACCTTTTATATACTCCCAATACTAACTTCCGGTGGCTTGGGCCTCAAAGTGCACATCAATGACATGGTCAAAACTCACTCTAAACCTCAGGGTACTAAACTGATTTTCTGCAGAAACTATGACTCTCCTTTCTCCAAGGTTTTGACTTGACAAACTCAACTACCAACAACCCAATACCCAAACCAAGACTTAAACATGGTGATCTACTGAACTAACTCCCTTATACTCAAAATAATCTTGGTGGAGATCATCCTTACCTAAGGTGCAATCATGGCAAAACAAAAGAAACCACATTTCATAATTCACAAATCATCAAGTTTTTGAAACAACAAGATATGCATTTTTATAAAAGATAAACATGAATTATTACCATGCATCAAGGAGCATTAATCAATATTAACACATTATTCCTACTGAAATTAAAGCTTACTAATAAAATCTTTCCGAATGATCAAAATCTTATAACATTCTAAGAGAAATTCACATGCATGCATGCCTTTGAGTTTTGTAAACCAAAACAACATATTTTCTAAATATATTCTACCATAAAATTGACATGCAAGCCTAGAATAAGCTATACCTAGATGATCACTTAGCATGCAAGGAGTTTCATCAAATTTTCTCTACAAAATTCAAGCCATTATCACATAAACATACTAAAATTGAACAAAGTAACAAGAATGATCTTAAGGACTATTCATTCGGCTCCCTAAAGGTCATGGCCGAATGAAATGGAAGGGAATGGCCATTTATACACCATTCCTTGTAGTCCTCTAAAAAACAACCTTAAATCCACAAGAATCAAGGTTGTACTTTGAGTTTCAACTAAAACCTTAACATGCAACTTTAAAACTTAAACTTTTTACTCAAAACTCTTTGGAATATATGTGATCATGGTATGGGAAGTAACATTTACTTGAGTAGAAGGTGGAAGCTTGGTTGAGGAATGAAGAAAATGGGGAGGGGGTTGATCTCGGCAAAACCCGAGAGTGAGGGGGATAGAAGCCGAGAGTAAGGGAGAGGAGGGAGAGAAGAAAGAGTGTGGTGGTGAGTGGAGTGTGAAATGATCATGTCTTTTACTTGTTTTATGGTTTTTGTTTTGACAAATGTGAGTGGAAATAGGAATTGACAAGACTATCCCCCCACTTATACTTGGATCATTTTCCATGCAAGGGTAAAGAAGGAATTTGGCTAGAAAAATAAGAGTTAGTGGGGTGGTAATTGTCTCTTTAGCCCTTTTGGATTGAATAGAAAGGATTTGCATGCAAGGACAACTATGTAATTTGCTAATTATAACAGTTAACATTTATAAAAATTTATTTTTATAAAATAAAATACAAGTTCAAAAATTATAAAATTTATACCATATAATAACTTGGATTTTTAGAAATTTTATAAAACTACTTTTGAAATTTCTGAACAAAATATCTTTTAGAAAGAAATTTATTCAAGGTTTTAAATATTCCTTGTAAATCAAAAATGAAAGAAATAAATAAATTTTTGATTTGAAAAATCATATACCACATAACGAAAATTTAAGACGCAGAAATTCTCATTCACACAAGCATACAATAGTTGAATATATTGGCATTCGGCTTTATAATTACACCAAATTTACAATTAATATTACACGAAAATGCCGGTTGTAACAGCCTATGTCATCAAACTGGATCAGGAGATAAGGAAAGCAAAAATAAATGATCTCAGGGCTGCTATCTTTCAGAAAGGAGAAGATACAGTTGAACATAAAGATGCAAAAAGGAGGATGCAGAATGAACTTGAATATGCTGAGAGGAGTCTGTTGAAGAACTATCTCAGAACCACTCCTTACATTAAAGAGATCACACACTGAAGCCAAGTCAAGAACTACACCTGATAAATTTTGAAGGATATACAGGCTAAAGCTGATATCAGACTTTAAGGATGGTAAAAGCTACAAGGACTGTGAGTTGTAGTTATCTACCCTTCATTTCATCCAAATATGACGTACGAATTGAAAGTTACGACAAAAATCATCAAATAATATACACATAAGCTGATTATACATCAATCACTTCAAATATAACACATAACACGTAAGATATTCGATAAAAATAAATTTTCAAAAAAGATTCGGGGTTAAAATAATATTCCAAATATTAAATATGAACTTTTGAACATTTTTCAGAATTAAAACGGGTCAACGAATCATTTTATAATTAAATAACAAGGTTCGAATACCCGTATCTGACTTTAAAATCATTTAATAATAGTTATCGAGCCTTGAAAATAATTTAAAATAATATTTTAAAGCTCGAAACTATATTTCAAAATTTTTAAATCAAAAGAAATAATTAAATCTAATTAAATAATCAATTAAAATTAATTAATAACTAATTAAATTAATTAATCAATTAAAATTTAAATTAATTGACAAATTAAATAATTAATTATTAACTAAAATTATTTAATTAAATAATTCAGATTTATTTTGAATTAAAAATAAATTTCAGAATTAAAAGTAATGAATTTTGGAATTTTAAATAATTAAAAACAATTTTCTGAAAATAAAAATAAACATAAATATGATTTTTGCAAAATTTTAAAACAGGAATATAACTTTTGCAAGTTTTTGAAACAGCAGGGACTGAAATGTAAGTTTTGCAAAAATAGGGCCCAAAAATGTAATTTGGTCGTCTTCTCCGGCGAGTCACCAGCTGCGACGCCGCCGGCCGGTTGATTCCGTCCAGAACTTTACCAGAAACTGCAGATCAAACAATACTCGAAACCAGGGACCTTGTTGAGGTCTCCAAATTCGTAAACACTGTTCCAGTCGGCCAGAAAACTGGCTGGAACTTCTTTGTTTCCGGCGAGCTTCGCCATTTTGGCGAGCTCGATTCAACAGTCCAACATCAAAACTAATTACATGAATCAAATCATCTTGAGATAATCTACATATCGGTGTTCTCAATTTTAACCCAGAATCAACGGTTTAAAAATACCCAAAAATTGATTAACAACATTAAAAAAAACATTCAAACATATAAACCCTAATTTCTGAAATCCGAAAATCAAACACCCTTTTCTATATATTATTGAACTCCAAATTCGACATATATTATACCATGTTAGATATATTTGTGATGTCATGTCTAATAATGATTTGTGTTTAGTTTTCAGATCTTGAATAACAGGACAAATCAGGATTTAACTGGAAATCAGTACTTATACTGAAGTCAGAACTTAAGATATCAGAACTTAAGTTATCAGAACTTAAGATATCAGAAGATATTTATCAGGAGATAATATCAGGACTTAAGAAGACTTTCAGATAAGGAAGGCGGCTGATTGAAAGGAAAGAAGATCAAGACTAAAACAAGAAGAGATATGCATGGAAAAGAATTCTATGAAGAATAGAAGACTTGGAGGAAAAGGTAACTAATTGATATATTTTAGGATGCAGACTTATATTCGATATCAATTAGAAGATTATCTTGTAACTGTGTGTATATATAAACACAACATAGGGTTTACACTATATGTGTTATCTTAATCGAGAATATTATTCATTGTAACCCTAACAGCTCTCGTGATATTAGTTCATCACTGAGAGAGAACGATTTCATTGCAATACTGTTTTATTAATAAAATTATTCTGTGTTTCATACTTGTGTTCTTAATTCGATTTGATTGTAGTATACAGTGTATTCAACCCCCTTCTACAGTGTGTGTGACCTATCAGAATAAAATTATCTACAAGATACAATCCTCAAATCACACAAACAACATCAAAATAAAAAATTCATATTTGAAGCATAATTAAATTGGAATTTAAATAAATATATAGGAAAATACCTTTGATTTATGTAGTGAAATTGATTGTAGAATCTGAAAGTACTTTTTACTAGCTTCGATTTGGTTACTCACACGCTTGATTTCGATTTCGGTAACGCCTTCGTTTTTAGGTTTAATTTTGAAGACACCACGAATATTAGGGGTTTTCTCTGTAAATTATATAATTTAACTGTTTGTTTATGATTATCTGTATAAAATAAAATAAGATAAAGGCTATTTATACTTACGGAATATTGGTACCCCATTGGATCATATCGGATATAAAAATAGATTACTTATCCGCTAAGTAACAATAAAACTGATCCAATTTGGTACCAGTTTAGGATAATTATCAAAACCGAGCTATTTGTTACACAATTTATGAGAAGATAATATAATAGTTTAATCAAATATCTTGTTACTCGAGAATACATGTTTTATCGATTTACCGAAACGAATATTATATCGAAAATTTTGCGTCGGGACCTGCACGTGTAAAACCGTACTCCAAATCGAAAAAGTCAAAACACAGAAAATGCTCGGAATAATCAAATTAGGTTAGATTGGAGTTTCTCGAGAGTTTCGAGTTGTAAAAACGTAAAAATGGTTGAAGTTGGACGATCCCCGTTATCCAAAATAGTTTATAATTACTCGGAAAAATAATTTATTAAATCTATAAATCCTTTATAAAACCATATAACAACATATAAATTACCAGAAAAATATCAAAATTATCTATACTTTATTTTGGACATATAAAAATTAAAATACTCAAATTTTATCACCTATAAACATCCAAACACAGATACCAATTAACAGATAATTCACCAAAATTCACATAATAATCAAATAATAATTATTTATTGATAAAAAATAATTACACGATATATCCAGGATACTACACTAGTGGTTGTCTCTAGGATACTTCTTTCGTCAGGAAGAGATAGAGCTATCTCATTACATCATCCTTATTTACTGCAGTGTCTGCAGTTTCTCCCTCAACACTAACAGAATACAATGGTTCCCTGTGCAACAGAGGTTGTGAGGAGTGGAGAAGTGTTTGAGTGTTTGGTTATAAGGATGGGTTCTCTGAACGTGTGGGATTTCATATCCAGTATCCTCTCTAAGATCTGCTATGAGAAGTTATGTGAAAGATTGTGAATGGATATCTATATCTTGGAATTCAGACAAACTAGTAAAAGTGTCAGATGTATTACCCGGAGAGAGTGATGATATGTAGACATTGTCATGTTGTTGTGGCACCAACTCTGGATCTGGAGCTTCTACAGGTATGACCGAGTCTTGTTCTGGTTCAACTTCCATTGGGCCAGCTTCCAAATTCTCAGCTCCAGGATTTGTTTCTTGAAGAAATGCCTCTTACATTGCAATAACTTGAGCGTCGTCATATGTACAAATTAATGAGTATGGATTTTGGCCGGAATTGTTCTTAACTTGATCGGAGAAATTGTTTTAAGGGTTATAGGTTGTAATTGACGGTTGATTATTGGTCATAAAGAAATTTAGAATCGATTTCCTGTAAAAACTGGTACAAATGATACGTGTTTTGAATAAAAATCGAGCTCGCCGAAATCTGTTGGAGCTCGCCGAAATCGTCGCGTTTTTGGCCGGACTTCGGGCAGGGACGATGATCAGATGTTGTAAATTAGGCGTTGAGGTTGCTGTGATTCTGGTGATCAAATAGGGCGGGAAATCGGGGGAAAACAGAGTGGTGGGAAGGAGAATTGAACTCGCCGTAGTCCGGGAGAACCACTAGAATCTAGAAAATATCTGTTTGGTTCATCCCGACCCAGGTCTCTTCTTCAAGACCCGTTTTCCTGGGAATTCGACCCAGTTTTGATCCTAAAAATCCCAATTTTTGTTTTTTGGATTATGTTTCTGCATTTTTCTTTCTTTTACTTTTATTTTACTTTTATTTATAATTCCATAAAATTCATTTTAGTTTATTTAATAAATCGATTAATTAACTTAATTAATTAATTGATTTATTTTATAAATAAATATGAACTGTTTTATTATTTTAAAAATCCAAAATTTTAGATATTTATTTATTTATTATTTATTTCCTTATTTACTTACTATTTACTTAAATTAATTAACTATTTGATAATTAATCAATTTATTTAAATAATTTGCAATAAATTCATTTTAATTCCCAAAATTATGGAAAAATGATTTTTAAACCTGATTTTTCCTAAATAATTATTTAAAATTTTATTTGAGGTCCAATTATTTTGAATAATTAATTATTTATTGAATAATAATTAATTTATTCTTAATTATTGAATAATAATTGACCCGTATATCTAATTTAATCGAAACGAAAGCCCTTAGACTCAGAAAAATGATCTGATTCCATTAAAATAGTTTTAAATCTTAAATTCTTTCAGGAAAGAGTTGACTTTAAATATTTAATTAATTAGAGACCTTATTAATCATAAGAACGAGTCTAATAAATTCCAGAAAATTAGGAAACGAATCAGATATTGTTTGTTAATGCGGGTATAGATCCCATTTCGATTCTAAAAATATTTTCAAGCCTAAATTGACTATGTGACTTATGTGATTTATGTGGTTAATCGAGTCCTAATTTCTTGATAATTATTATACGAGTCAGTTAGAATCGTACGGGTAGACGATAAGGGCTACGTGGCCTCAGACTGAGATACGATGATGATATAAGTCAACTAAATGAGTATCTTTCTTTGATAGATACAACTCCAGCAAGACGGATCCACCCTTGTTCGAGAACTATGATATATCTGAGGTAGAGCAAGTATGAGGCAAGTTTATCCCCTATTCTAAATCAGAATAGTAACTTGATGTACGTTATTCAGATTCTCCACCCAATATCTGTTGATAATTCCTGTTCACAAACATTGATAAACAACAACTGCTTCCCTAATTATGTTTCACTTTGATTCCTGATTTCTTTTGATATTATAAATATTCTATTCATATTCCAATAGATGTTGCAATATCCTTATCTTGATATGTGTCTCAGTTATTGAGATAGCATCGAAGCATATCGATAGTTCCGGATGCTTGTCCTATGGACTAGATGGTTACGGTCAGGGCCAATAATAAAGTGGACCCTGGAATAAAATACGGATGCAATAAATGAGCCTGGGTACCTTATTATGATGTGGGTTTATGTGAATATCATAGATCCGTACTGTATCTGACTGATCAGCAGATTATAGTACTGTGATTGTTGAATCCAGTCTAATTATTGGTAATTGCCGATAGCGACCATCATTATTCTCTCCAGAGATCCAAAGTTACACATGAAAACATATTATCGGTTCATTACATTCTCTTTTAATAATATATATATATTATGGACTTGTTGAGCAATTATGGCCACTGTGTACAAACAGTATTTGTTCTCTTTCACATGGAGTTTATCAACCAGTCTCCATTCCTGAATATGGAAGGCTGTATTTCGATCCCTTTCATCTCAAGGTAGTTGATAATCACATATTTTTGCATAATTTCATACCTATTTATTTCTTGCTTTTATATTTTAAATAAATTAATTTGTTGCATTCTCATCATTTTGTAGATACTTGGAAAAATGAGAAATGTGAAGAAAAAAGGAGAAAATGGAAGAAATGGAAGAAATATAATGTCACCAAGCAACTTAAAGAAAAATCCAAAAGAAAGAGTTGGTGGAAATCAAGGGTCAAGATCAACAAAACACAACTCTCACTTGGATGGCCAAGATTCACCCAACTCTACCATAAACCCTACTTTTTAGCTATAAATACCCCCTTCCCCCTTGTATTAATTACCTAGTTTCTTAGTTTACCCTAAATTTAGTAGTAGCCTCTCTTTTCAATTTCTAGATCTAGTTTTCATTTCCATTATAGTTGCTGTCAAATTCTTGTAAACATATTCTCTTTAATTAATATCATTCAAGTCTTTTTATTACATTTTCTCCTCTACTTTTATGTCTTGTTATTTTTATATCGGGTTATGATATCTTTCAATGTCACACAAGTTACATACTTGGAGATATGAAAGGAGCCCTTTAAATTAGATTTATTGTTGAATTAATGTTCTAGATCTATTTTGGAATATGTTAAAATTAATATTTTAAATTTTAAGATCTAGCTTCTGTAGTCGTTTGTGTCAATTGATACTCTTCTCACTGTTTTCGGCGAAAGACTTCATCGCTCAGGCACAAACCAGTTTTGAGTCGGGGTATGCTGCATTACTCACCTATTATATTATGCTTCCATCATTTAATTTGCCATGTTACCAAATCATTTGCTTTCAGTATTTTATTTTCATGTTTCTAAATAGCCGCCTATAGTTTATATCATGCCTTTGTTTTTTTTTGTTTTTTTTTCCTTTTTCTTTTAGTTCTTAACTTCGTACAAATTAAGTTTTATTTTTCTAGTTTTTAGTTTCACTTGTCACGCTTAGCATATTTGATTTGATAAATTGGTTAACCCACTTGCTAGTCTAGAGCCCAATAATAATTATTTAGCTATTTAGGAGCCAATCTTTAATCTAGCCCATGTTCTACTATTTCATTACTCTCATGTGTAGGTCGTAATTATGGTATCTGAATTAGTGTTAGTGTAATTTTAATTAATTCTTCCATGACCTTAATTAGCATTGTTAATGCCTTTTATTTTTGATGGTTTTGTGTCATGAATTAATGTCAAGTAGATTTTTATTCCTTTAGTTTCTGGTTTAGGCCCATTTTTAATTATATAGTATTCTCTTTGTCTCGCCCGTAGTTACAAGTTGTAGTTAATTTGCTTAATTAATTTTTATGTGATCTATTAGTTAATGTTTCTATTGTTAATTAGTATAGTTAATACTCATCAATTCTAGTTATTTTGTCTCATTAGTACAATGCTCTCATAGTTAATTTTTAGTTATATTAATTAGCAGGTGTCTTTCCTTAGTTATTGGGCTAGTCCATTTTTCTTTGTTCAATTTCTTTTCGTGTTGGGCCATCCTCCTTTAATTCTAGTTTGGTCTGTTTTAACATTGCAGGTCCATTTAGGATAACTCATATCTAGTGCACAAGTCGATAGGTTAATAATTTATTGTCTTGGTTCGTTAATTTAGATCTGTTCATTTAGATTAACGTAGTTATTTATTAATTTGTAATCAGTGTTTTACCAAAACAAAAACTCTCCAAATAATTCTTGTCTAGTTCGCCTAAATTAATTATTAGGGAGTTGCGAAAAATATGAAGTCCTTGTGGAACGAATCTAAAATATTAAAATGAAAATTGTGCACTTACAATTTAAAATATTTATTTTTAGCACATCAAGTTTTTGGCGCCGCTGCCGGGGACTATAATTATTTTTCGCGCCTTAATTTTTAATTTTTCGAATTAGTTTTACTTGCTCTCTTTGTTTAATTTTTTTTGGAAAATTGAAGATTCGGAAAGCTCGTTGGAACTCCGAAAATTGCAAAGGCTTGAAGGAATTTTTGGAAGCTTACTTGGGTAACCCGTATTTTTTTCGTATTTTTCACTTGTTATAAAAACAAAAAATTCAAAATTCAAAAAATAAAAAACTAAAAAACAAATAGTTAGTTAAATACATAATTGTTTCATCATGCATTTGTTCACCTAGGAGCATCATGCATTTGTTTACCTAGGAGCACATCATCTTAGATTTAATTTTCATGTTTTTAATTTTTCGTACCTTATAAATTATGGTGATTGCTGGAGAACCCAAGGTACGTTAACTTTCTTCTTTTTTTAGTTAGGACACGTAGTTTAGAGCATCCATAATTGTTTATCGCTTTTATATCTCGTTGTGTGTTGCATCATTTAAATAAATGATCACTACAAATGCTTTTTCAGGCTGATGACTTGCCTTTTCCGACATGATTGGGGAGTGAAGAGCGATCCCTGAAGCCATCATTGCCTTCAACTCAGCAATCTCTGCCTCAAGAGCCTGCGTCTTTTTATCGACCTTTTCATCTCTTTCTCGATCACGAGCCAGCAACTATTTCTTCGTGATGCGAATCTTTTTCTCTCTAGGCAGCTTAAAGTATTGTTTTGGAGTTACGTACCCTCCAACAACCCGAACCCTTCCTAAATGTTCGCGACTGTCCAAAGCTGTAGTCATAACGTCTTCACCTCCAGAAAATTATATTTCACCCTTCTCTTTTTTTCCAACAGAGCATTCTATTGATATTGCAAAAAATTACAGAAGTATTAACAACCATGTCGATAATTAAAAAACAATACTAAACATAACATGATGATACAACAGCCATGCCGATAATTAAAAAACAATACTAAGTATGAAAATAATTAAAAAAATCTAACAGGATTAACATAATTATAAAACAGCCATGTCGATAATTTTTTATAGCAAGTGCATTGTCATATTGATGACAAGGAAAAAATAATAAACTCTGATATGCTAAACTCTAGTATGCTATAAACTCTGATATGCTATAAACTCTGATATGCTAAACTCAGATTTGGGTTATGAATAAAAAATATTAAAAATTTAGTCTCTCTTCTCATCTCTTTCTCTCTATCTCTCTCTGTTAATTCTTCTTCTTCATTTTCCGAATTGTTCATCTAGCTCGGCTAATCATATTATTCCTTCTATTGTAAAGATTAATAATTCTATCTTCAATATTTATCATAATTAAAAAACAATACTAAGTATGACAAATAATTAGAAAAATCCAACGGGATTAACATAATCATAAATGAACACTTACAATTTTTTCGCATACAGCAGCCAGGTCTTCATCGACCTCTTCGCCATTTTTCCGCTTCCGAGCTTTTTGCTAAAAAATTGCTCTATCGGGTTCTTCTTCCGGCTGCAACTTTCCTTTTTTGATCTGTTCAAAATGTGCAGCAAAATATTAAAAATGCAATTTTTTTAATAAGAAAGTAATGACTTTGTTCTTACTTCGTCTTCCTTGAGACCAATATAGCCCTTTCTAGACAAGCGATGGTGATAATTTCTCTACGAAATCCTTTCACTCTGCGCTTCATGAACTCCCTACGAACAAATTTATAGAATTACTTAAACTGATATGCAAAATTAACAGAAAAGGGAAAAATAGTTGGAGAATTACAAAAGTCCAATAAATTAAAATATACTGTCCAGCTAGGATCAGTCCTTTGGTTCACAAAATTCTTCCATGTTGACTTACTGACAAAAGCATATCTCTTAGGTGGCTTATTCAGTTTCTTCTTATCTCCAACAAACGGAAGCACAAACTTCCTCGTCAAATCGGTTTTAAATTGTCGCCATTTCGAGCCCGCAGACTTTAGGACAATGTCCTCACAGTGTGGACCAACTTTGAATGTTGACTGGCAAAAAACACAAGGAATAATAATAATTTTAAATTAAGAAATTAACAGAACAAGTGCAAAAAAATTGAAGGGGTTGTGGAGTACCTGAATATCTATCCAAATCTTTGATTTTAATTCAGGATCTACACTTGTCCAATTAGCAATATCAATTGGAATTGTAGTCCTGGCCAACATACCGATATAGGACTGCAGTCGGGCCTTGGTTTCCCCGTTAGGAATTCCCCACTGATCACATGTGACTTTAAATTTTTTCCCACGCGCTTTCTTCACAATTACTTTGTGCATTGCGCATACCCCTCGAGTACCTCCAGAACTTCTTGCCACAACACCAGTTGAGGTAACTGCGGGTTGCTCGGACTCCTCTAGTTGAGGTTCTAATGCCTCGGGTTCATGATTATCACAAGTATCAGATGCTCTAACCTAGGGTTCTGATGCATTTTCTGTTTTATTTTCTGAGCCTGCCTTTGCTGATTTCTTTTGCTTTTTCGGTGCCATTTATCTCGTCTTCCTTCAATCTGGACAAGCTATTAAAATTAAAACAAGTACACAGTTATGCTATAATTCCATAATATTATGAAAAATTTAAGGCTAATTATTATGAAAAATACCTAGAATTCTAACATAACTTAAAACAAAACCCAAAGAAAAAGCAAAATAATTATAACATTAAACTTAATGCAAAATCAAAACATTATAATGAAACAAAGTGCAAGTACAATTCATTATAATCAGGAAGCTAAAAAGGTGCAAATACACGTAATTCTATCATATAATACAATAATTATAACTACAAAGTGTAATCAGGGAGCCAAAAAAGAGAGTTCATTGAAATTTAATTTTAATACAACTAATTAAACAAGTACAAGTCATAATAATTATAATTCTATGACTTTTTCACCCAAATACTCTCTACATTTTGTCTTTTATTGCTAACAGTTGCATCATCATCACAAGTAGTAGGATCACACATAAAGATATCATAACAGAATGGGAGAGGATTCCAGGAGGTCTCTTCTTCCACATCTTCATTATACACGTCATAATAATCTCGAGTTGTTGATGATAACACAACTGACCCATTCGCATCACATGGATCCTCGACATAAAGACTTGGATGACTTGGTCAATAGAGGCAAATTTGTCCTGTTTGTGGCCTGGTCGATTGAAGTTCACGAGCGTAAAACCAAGATCATCAGAATTGACTCCTCTATCAGTGGTTGCCCATGTACACAAAAATAAAGGGGCCTTAAATGCGTGGTAATCTAACTCCCAGATTTCTTGTATAATCCCATAGAAAGTTAACTCATACTCTACGGGATTTACATCCTTAGCACTAGACACTTGGACTGTCCTAACAACTAATGAAACACCACTATTTTGAACTACCCTAGCATTATCTCGCTCCTTCGTATGGTAACTGACCCTTTCAACAATATAGCATTCGTACGTCAGAACTGAAAATGAAGGCTTTCCAGCCAACCATCTAATTGTTTTAGACAAGGCTTTAGAATTTTCCCTCATTTCTATACTTACCTACAAGTAAAGTAAGGATGCATAAAACTTAATTTCAATTAAATGCATGACTTGCATAAATTTGTAATAAAATAAAAAATGAATGTAAACTAACTTTTTGTTGAAACCAATCGGGAAATTGTCGATTGTGCTCTCCCAAAAGCCACTGTATACTCTTCTTTTTTCCTTGGTAAATTCTTTCCAAGTGTTCCTTATGCAATCTGAAAATATTGCAAGTACATAGAATGAGCCACCTACTAAAAATAACTAATACACTTATAAATATACTTATAAATATTTTACTTATCAAACGTATGGTTCCACTTCAGGATTATTAAGAAGGACCGTGAGATGTGCCTCATCTCGTTCTTTTTTGGCAACAGACTTCATTGTCACACGACCTACTGGACCGGAAAACTTGTCATCATCTTTCTGAAGACCTGCAGTTCTACTACTCTCGCTAAAGAATCCCGTCCAAAACTCGTCTGATTCTTCCTTCAGATAGCCTTCAGCTATACAACCTTCCGGATAAAATCGGTTTCAGACATAGCTCTTTAATATTTTATCAAATCTTTTAAATGGAAACATCCATCTATAAAAAACTGGTCCGCATAACCACAATTCCCTTATCAAATGGACTGTGAGATGTACCATAACATCGAAAAAGGATGGAGGGAATATTTTTTCCAACTCGCATAAGGTCAAAATCAAATATGCTTGGAGTTTACTCAATTTTGACACATCTACGACTTTGTTGCACAAGGAGTTGAAAAAAAAGCACAATCTTAGTATACTTACCCTAACATTTTTTGGAAGCACGGAACAAATACAAACCGGTAGTAACTGCTGTAGTAGGATATGGCAGTCGTGCGACTTCAGCCCATACAACTTCATATCAATCAGTTTATACACAGTTCTGATATTTGATGCATGTCCATATGGAAGTTTCATATTGGACAATGATGTCAACATAGTTTTTTTTCTTTTTTAGATAAAGTAAAAGGGGAAGGAGGTAAGTATGTCCTCTTTTCACCTATTTCAGGAGCTAAATCAGTCCTTACACCCATATCAATCATATCAAGACGAGAGGCAACACTGTCCTTAGTCTTGTATTTCATATTAAGTAGTGTCCGAATTATATTATCGCACACATTCTTCTCGATGTGCATAACATCTAAACAATGACGCACGTGGTGAAATTTCCAATATTCTAATTCAAAGAATTTTTTTTCCAATGCATACTCTACCTTTTTCGCCTTCCCCCCTTCCCAAAACTAAATTCAAGTTGCTGCTGTTGCATTAATACTTCTTCTCCGCTAAGTGGCTCGGGTGCGTAACCAAGTTCTTGTTGTCCATCAGATGTTATCCGCTGCCTCCTATAAGGATGATGCTCATCTAAATACCGACGATGGCCTAGATAACACATTTTCCTAATATGAATTAAATATCTAGCGACAGTGTTATCACCACATACTGGACATGAAGGATTTTTATCACATAAACGCAACGAAAACGTAAATTTAAATCTTAAAAAAAAACGAAACCCTCCGCAGGATCCATGCGAAAAATAATATTTAATTCGTAGTTCAGTATGTTTACCTTAAGAAGCTTTACGTTAATGGAAAGATGGAGGTCTTTAATAGCGATCCAAGAACGATGAACGGAAATCCCTAGCAGCTGCTCCTCAAGTGTGAAGCACTCCACCGGTATCCACCAAGAGTACAATGTGATGGAGGAGGAAGAGGTTGAGAGAATTAGTTGCCTCCCTCTTGTTCTACTTTAGAATTATGGTTAATTATTTGGGTTTTGGCAAATAGGGTTTATAATAGTATATTTATAGGCAAAATTTTCAGCTGAAAATTTTCCATAAAATATTATTATTATTAACCCTTTAATTGATTATTCTTATTAACCAATTAACTAATAATTAAAACACCTTTTAATCATTAATCCCTTTTCTAAACACTTTAGAAAAATAATTCTCTCACTTGATTTAATTTCCAAAATTAAATTCTTAATTAATAATATTAAGAATTAATTAAATCTCATTTAATAAATTATTAAATCTGCTAATTAATTATTTATTTCATAAATAAATAATTACCAGCCATTATTAATTAATTCCTCCACCATTAAATCATTCTCTTTTATGGTGTGACCCTGTAGGTTCAATATTAAGCCGGTAGTAGAAATAAATAATAATAAAACTATTTTATCATTATTTATATAAATTCTCTAATTCATTAAATATGATTAATTAATAAATTAATCATATTTATTCTACATCGTGAGGGATACTTCTCAGCATATCGCGACTATCCGGATAATACGAATTCACTGCTTAGAATACCAAGAACTTATTCAGTGAGTAGTTACCGTACAATCAATTCCTTCTACCCTGCAATGTCACGATTAAATACAAGGCATGGAACTTGTGTCAAGCCTATCATATTTAATCATTTGCTTTCCCATTCACTATGCTTAGTTCTATTTAATGTAAATTAGAAACTCCTTTCTAATTTCATTCACTCTGTCCAGAGATTCCTGAACTAGCATACGTGGATCAGCATTGAACATTCTCTTCCTTCACTGAAAGGGGTAGATCCTTTATTGATCATACACTATCTTCGTGTACAAATTCTTATACCCAGTAGAGCCCTTATAATTGTCCCTGGAGACTAAGAACTAAACCAAAGCATAGTTCAGTGTACACAAGATGACTATGATGACCTCAAGTCTAAGGATACTTGTACAACTATCACTATGTGAACAACTGCTGACACATGAGTGAACTCCATCAGTTGTTCAGCTGTGTGAGTCATGTTCAGTGAAATTATTCTATAATAAGCACCTACATACTAGCTATAGTGTCACCACACAAATGTCTATGAGAACAGACATCCTTCATAATGAAGCAAGCATAGTATGCACCGATCTTTGCGGATTACTAATTACCAGTTAGTAATCCTACGACCAGGAAATATTTAAGTTTAGAGTTATCATCTTTTAGGTCTCATTATTATGATCTCATCATAATCCATAAAAAGCTTTACTCTAAACTATGGTATATCTTATTTAAACACTTAAATAGGTAAAGCCCGCAATAAAACCAAAACAAGTTTTTTATTAATATCAATGAAATCAAAAAAGATTACATAAAAGTTATTCCTAAATCATCATACATGATTGGACTTAGGACACATCTCTTTCAGGACAAGCCTTATACCCCTTATTTATGCAGCCTGACAGATTTCCGTATCCTGAGAAGTCATTCACAGTCCATATCAGAACTGCCTTTAAAGTGAAGACAGATTTGCTATGTGCATCATACACATTTAGTTCCCCTTCCTTCCACAATTTTTTTAAATCATCGATCATTGGTTGTAGATATATGTCAATGTTATTTCCAGGCTCATACGGGCCAGAAATCAATGTCGATAATATCATAAACTTCCTCTTCATACATAACCATGAGGAAGATTATACATTACTAACAAGATCAGCCAACAGCTATACCGATTGTTTAATCCATTATTGTGTGGATTTATACCATCGGCCGCTAATCCTAAGCGTATGTTTCTAGCCTCGCTACCGAACTCGGGCCACCTACAATCTACATTTTGCCAAGCAGGAGAATCAGATGGATGACGCATATTTCCATCTTTAGATCGATTCTTCGCATGTGACAATAATCTCATATTGCAAAGAATCTCTATCGGCTTTTATCCAAGACTTGTCCTTATATAAAACCACCTGGTATATCACTAAAATTTCAGTCTTATAACTTATATGATTAATATTATTTATTATATTCCTACTGTTTTTTATACCACTATCTAATTTTAAAATAAAACAAGTAAAACATAAATATCAAACATAAATTAGGATAACAATTGACCAAATTGTTATCAATGTTTTTGTACCACTATCCTAATTTATTGCTAACAGAACAACACTGAAAAACAGAGAGATATAATTAAAATACAATTATCCTATAAGTAATTACAGATGTCAAAATAGAGAGATACAATTAAGCACAATTAAAATTAAACAGATGTAAAATCAAAACCAAAATTTATAAGCAACAAGATAATTATAGAGCAACATCTGCCTAGTATAAATTAGGGTTTCAATTTAAAAAAACCCCCAATTTTCAAATATAGGGTTTCAATTTAAAAAACACATAATTTTCAAATCCAGGGTTTTCAAAATTCTAAATTAATGGTTGTTAGTCCCTTAACAATGTAACAAGAATTACAGAAGGGGGGTTGAATGGAATTCTTGAAACTTTTTCTTGAATAAAAATGTTCTAACTCAAATATTTATATAAGTGTGAATTGATTAGCAGAATGCGGAATAGTTACTTGAAATGAATCAAAACATAAGTAATTAAAAACAAGAGTCTTTAAAAACTTTCTAGTGGATTTGAATGATTCTACCAGGGATATATAATATATATCGAGAGAACTCTGTGTGCAAAAAGCTCACAGCTGCTTACAAAATGATAACAACTAAGAATGAGAGAAATGCTAAGAATGCAGCTTACAAATGTTTCTCTCTTGGTTGCTTAGTTCCTTAGTTTCTATTCTTTTGCTGCTTCTTGGTTTATATATCACCAAGATTACAAAGTAATAAGACAGGATAATAAAACAAAAACTATCAAGTATAATACAATGCTACTTCATTACTCTATTCCGGCATCTTTGAATATCTTCATAATATCATGGAAATGGCAATGCTTCTTTGTTCTCGAAAACCCAGTTGAATAGGCTACCACATTCTATTTGCATACACTCGACGCATGTGACTGTGTTGTCACTGTCAACAGATATTTGAATTCTTTATCTGTTGGGTTTATGATCATCCGTCGAGTTAATGATCATCCGTCGGGTTGTTGACCATCCGTCGAATCCATTGTTATTCATCCGTCGGGTAGCAATCAGGCACTAAACTTCATTTCATCTATGCAGAATTACAAGACATCATCTATGTACAATTAATCAACCTATTCTGCATATCTAGTTAAAGTCAACATGACTTAAGTACTACTACAGATTCTAAACAATGTGTATGCAGAAATGTGCTACAGACTTCTTGTTACATAAGCTACTTACTCGATGGATATAAGTCATCATCCGTCGGGACTAAAAACAGTTATCCGTCGGGACTATAATCCTTATCCGTCGAGTGCTACATTTTCACTAAGTAAAATCTACCAAGGTGTTTTGTTCATGAAATCATCAAGTACACAACATATACACAACAATCTCCACCAATTTATGTCTACTGGAATTATAGCCAGAAATTAAGAGATACTTGATGATAATAAAACACCCTAAAAATACAACTTTAAAAGAAAGTAGATAATACTGAAAAGTACTTCAAATAACAAAATGTACAAAGTTTTGCTCACAGTCATTTTTAAGATGCTCCTCTAGCTTGAGCAGATTTATCTAGTTCCTTGAAGGTCTGGATCTCTTTTCAAGCTTTCTGTTGTTTTTTCATTCTGATTTTGGAGCTGCCTGTGGAATTCCAGTTCATCAGATTCTGAGAGATTTAGCTTTTTCTTGCATTTCGAAGAGAGTCTCATTGCTAGAGATGCTCAATTGGTCTTCTAATCTGAAAAATCTTCTCACACCTTTGTCATCCATGTACTCCATCAGCCAGTAGGGCCTTAGATGCACTCTTCTCCCGGTGTAAGGGATGATTAGAGTCTTTGGGAGTGCATCTTTAGCTCTAACACTCCTTAGTTCTTCAATCTTCTTCAGTACCAATCTTCTTGCAGTAACATTGAAGCCAAAGTTCTTCTTGAAAGATGAATAAACCTTAATTGGTACAGCTTGACTTTCTTGAAGGATCCTGTTAAGTGGCACTGAATCTCCTTTCCTCCCTTGTTCTTGAACACTAACCTTTCAGGTAGGTTTCTGTATGCATCAATTTCTCTCACTTCATCTAGTTCATCTAGATAGAGGTTTAGATCAGAAAACTCCTTGATGTCACACAAGTACATATAATCTCCTTTGTTGACTTTAGATTGAGCTTTGACTAGAGATTTGGATTTGAGAGGTGACAACTTCACTTTCTTGACCGCTCTTGACTTTGTTCTCTTTGGCTTGTTAAGGATTGGCATACTTAAGTCAGGAATTGGTATGTTCTCCCATTCTATTGGCTCATCCTTAGACACAATAGGTTCACCATGAATGTTCCTGTAAGGATCCACCACCTTGATATCTTCAAATACCACAGACGGTTTTGATGTTTGAGTTGTAGTTGGAGTGGATTCCTTGGGAAACTGATTCTCCAATTCCTTATCAACAATGTCCAGTTTCCTTTTGGTTCTTTTAGCCAATTCCTTGATTCTTGGAGACTTCTTCTGTTGTTCAACTTGCTTCTTTGGATCTTGAGATTCAATGATTTCAGATGGCTGAGTAGAAATCTGTTGTGATGAATTTACAGCATGTAGCTTGGCCAAGATAGCAATTTGCTCATTCTTCTGTTTAGCCTTTTTAGCATCCAGAGCAGCTTGCTTCTTTTCCTGCTTCAATCTGGCCTTTTCTTCTCTCTTTGCTTCAGCAAATTGAGGGTGTCCAGCCACTACACAAATTTCTTTCCCACTCCTGAAAACTTTAGCAATTCTCTTTTTCAAACCTAAATCAGCTGGATCTTTGTAAAAAAAAATTGACCTTGACAGAAGCTTCTTTTCATCAGGCTTAGGTGTCTCATACACGGTATCCAAAGGGTTCTTCAATGATGATTTTGGATAGCTCACCCTTGGTTTCAGAATCATTTTAGCCTTTGGAGATTTGATGCAGGATGACTGTCCCCTTTCCAGATAGTTCATGCTCATCTCATTCACAGAAATTTGCTTGACTTGAGAGTGATGGATGGCTGACTTTCCTAGCTCCTTGACTAGTTCAAACTTCTTTTGTATATCCTCATCAATCTTCTCCCAGTTGAGTGGACTCAACTTTTTCTTTTCAGCTGCTCTAAAGTTGGCTGCTGCTGCATTTATCAGATCTATACTGTCTGTAACCGGTGGTTTTGAAATAGTAATTGAAGGCACAATTACTTTATAGATTTGAATTTGAAGCTTCTCCCCCTCACTTGGTCATTTCTCCCCCTTTTTTTATCATTAAGTTGAGTAGAGGAGGGGGTTTGAGCAGCCACCAATTTTTGAAGTAAATCTGTCTGTTGGGCTTGATGAAGATGAATGGCTGTTAAAGATGCTTCCATGGCTGACATTCTTGTATCCAAGGCATCTATCTTGGTTGCAAGATCAGAATTTTTTCTTAATTGCCTCTTGATGTCAAGCATTGTAGCTTCTGGAAGTTTAGAATCCATCTTGTCTGAAATGGCCTTCTTCATCTCCTCAATATCACCCTTGATGGTGTTTACATCCCTAGCATGTTGGAAGCCTTGAATTTGTTGAAGTTGCAGAGAGGCTAGATGTGCCTGAAGGAGCTTCTTGGTGCTGGTATTTGTAGTGGTTTGAAGAGCAGTATTAGTCTGATTGATTAGTTGGATTAGGGTTGTCTTGAAGTAGTGCTCATCATAGTGCTTTAAAAATGCCCATGATGGCATACCTGATCTTGAACTGGAACCTACTTCTCCCCTATGTCCATTGCTTCATCTTCACTATCCCCACTTTCATCACCAAAGAAATCAGTTGAGCCACCAGTCTCATAATCCACATCACCAGTTGTAGAGGGCAAAGCTGTGATGGCATCCTTATCTCTTATCATAGATTGTGTGGTATGCACCAGATTGAGCATCCTTTCTGCATTGTCATTGCCCTGTTCATCTAGAAGTTGATAAACTGGAACAGGGTGAGTAAATGCCTCAGCATCAAGGGAGGTGGAATTTATAACAGCTATAGGTTGTTGAGATAGTCCCTCCATGTCTGCATCCTGGACATTTATTGACTCACTAACAATGACATCCATCCTTATAGCTCCAGTACCTGCATTTCTCTCGTTTTCTCTCTTTTGTTGCATCAGGGTCTCACCCTGGCTCCCTGAAAGGCATATGTCATAGCCTATTTGTTTATTCGAGGATTTAACTCAAGTCAAATAAGGATGTAACAAGTAAATAGTGGTTCTATCGTCAGAGAGATCTCTCCTAGTAACATATGTCAAAGGATTAAGTAACATTGTTCGTCTACAGACTTGAGAACTTAATTCACTGGAAGAAGCTCAAGAAATTGATCAAGCCTCAGTGATATAAATCAAGATTGTGGATTTAATCAAGTGACAGAGATCTCGTCAGGGTATCAATTAATTACAAGGATTTAGTCTGAAGAAAATCAAGAGTATCAAGGTCAAGGCATGAAGAAACGTCACGAAAGTTAGTCACTCATAAACGAGACAGTACATCGAGTGTCAACATTGAAGTGGTGGAATTGATTCATAATTGACAGTGATTTTCAGAAGATTTTCAGAAGAATTGTTGTTGCTCAAGATTAGTATTAATTCTCTATTAATTAATTAAGTCATATAATTTAATTAAGAGAATAAATTCAATCTGCAAAGATTAATTTATTGATTAATTGAATTAATTGATTAATTAATTCAGAATTATTATTTGATTAAAATCTGTTTTAATCCAGCAAGACTATCTTTTGTATTAGCAAGACAATCGGTATGACAATCAATAGTCATACCAAAAGTCATGCTAGTGCATTTAGATTGTCTTGCCGAAAGTCCTATCAGTTCAATTGATAGTCATACCGAAAGTCTTACCAGTTAAAAGGATTGTCATGCTGAGCTAAAAGGATTGTCTTGCCAATTAAAATCAGAGGATTCACTATAAAGCAGAGCAGCTGTTTTTCAACAAAAATAGAGCATTGAATATCAAATACAGAAGAACACAGAACAGAGAAAAACAGCAGTGAACTTATTGCAAATTCACAGATCATTTATTTCTAGTATTTATTGTTAAATCTAATCCACTTGAAATCCTTTTCTTGTTCTTGTATAACTATCTAGCGGATCAAAATCCCTAGAACTTAATCTCAAATTGCATTTAGCATTTGATCCTTTTTATTACAAAAATAGAAAAAGTTCATGTCAAATTTATTCTAGATTTAGAATAATTTATTTGAGATTAATCCCTTGTAAACGATACCGTTGTTGTAACACCTTTCAAGTTTAATAATAGTTTTATTTAACTTGAATTTTGTTTCACTTTTTTATTCCACATTTTATTCGATTAAACGGTATTGTTTGTATTCAACCCCCCTTCTACAAACATATTGAGACCTAACAATTGGTATCAGAGCCTTCTGATTAACGAACAAATCAAGATCCTAGACTTTTGTGATTCTTTCACTCCTTGAATTTTTATTTACTCAAAAATTCATAATGACTACACAAAAAGTTGGAACCGTTAAAATTCCAATATTCGATAAAGAAAATTATGTTATGTGGAAGAAGAAGATGCTATTGTTTTTACAAGTTAAAATTCCAAATATCTGGAAGTGTTAAAGAAGGGTCCAAAATTCCGATGGTTATTGAACCAGAGATAATGGAAAATGATGTGGTGATCACCAAAGCTAGAACTTATGTAAAGAATCTTGATGATTTTTCTCCTGCTGAAAAAGAAGAAGCCTCCCTGGATGCTAGCCTTCAATTAATTTTAGTAGATTCCCTTGATCCCTTGATGAATAGACATATGATGAACTGTAAAGATTCCAAACACATCGGGGAAACTATTGAGGTGATTAATGAAGGCACAAAGGAAGTTAGGGAGAACAAGTTAGAAATCCTAACCTCTGAGTATGAATACTTTAAATCCAATCCAGGAGAAGGAATCACTGAAGTGTTTGAGAGGTACAATGCATTGATCAACAACCTGAACATTAATGGTACTATTCAATCAGGGAGGTCAACAAAAAATTCCTTTTAACACTGCCAACTCATCTCGAACATAGAATCACTGCCATAAGAGAAGCAAGAGATCTTAGTGAGATTTCTTTGGAAAGGCTCTATGATGTGTTAAAAACCTATGAGTTGGCGCAGATTCAGCAGAAGGAAGTCTACGGGAAAGGAAGAGTGGTCAGCACGTCTACTGCTCTAGTAGCTGAAGAACAACTACAACTACCACAATATCAACAATAATATCAACAGTCAGAAAAAATGGTACAGTCTTCCAAGGTTGAAGAAAATGTGATAGTAGCAGAATTTGATCCTCCTACTACAAATCAATTAGGAGATGATTTTTATTCCTTGGAAGAACTGGAGCAATTGGAAGATGAGTCAATGGCCCTGATTGTCAAGAGATTCTCCAATGTCAGATTCAAGAGGAATCTCAAGTTCAAGTACAAGTCCAACTACAACAGATTCCAGAAAGGTGGATCTTCATCCTCTAACACCAGCAGTGGTGGGTACAAAACAGGGATGGTTGATCGAAGCACCATTCGATGCTTCAACTGCAATGAGTTGGGACACTTTGCCACAGAATGCAGGAAGCCAAAACAAGTTAGGAAGAACTCTTATGATTCTAATCAGAAGAGTAAATCTGAAAAGGCTTACCTGGCAAAGGGAAGAAGCTGGGATGATACTGACAGTGAACATAAAGAAGTTGGGAATCTTGCTCTCATGGCTAGTGATGCAAACACCTCATCGTCAAGAAAAGAGGTAAAATTTACTGATGCTGAATTAGTTTTTCATCTAGGAGGTTCCTTAGATTGTGCTCGTCATGATAATGAAATGTTAAATCAACAAATCAAAGACCTTGAGAAAGAGGTCAATGAATTAAGACTTATGCACATTAATCAAGATAAATTAAAAGAACAAGTATCTTTTCTAGAGAATAGAGTTGACTGTTATAGACAACTCGAAACTATTCTCAAAGACAAGATCACCGGTCTTGAGGCTAAGGTTAAAGCTTACTTTAATTCTTGTTTGAAGTCCAAAGAGTTTTACAATAAGCAAGCTGTTAATCAAACATCTAGAATAGGTTATGATTACAATGTTGCTATTAGAAAATTAGGCATAAACTCCCCTCCTCATGTCTGTGCTAAAGGTAGGGAAGTACCACATGTGCTTAAGGGTGTTGATGAACTCCTCTATAAAGAATCAATTGCTGAACCATTTGATGAAACCTCATTTATTATTCAAGAAGAAATTCATGCTGAAGATCTTGCTAACGAGAAAGCTGTTTCCAAGTCAAGTGTGTCAAAGGTTCCAGTCAAAGTTGTGAAAGCAACTGAGACTAACTCAGACACAGATGAGTTGGATAACACAAATGCCATGTCTACCATGCATAAGTTGCCTATTGTTAATCCCTCTCATAAAGCATGTGGTGTTCCTGATTGTATGTCTTGTGCTTTTAATTTGATGTATGCTTATTTTAATGGTAAGCATGTTTCTAATAATAAGACTACTCCTCGTCAGCATGTGAATAATAGGAAGCATGATAGGTCTAAGACTGCTAGTCCTCCTAAAGCTAGAAAGGAGACATTTGTGCCTAAGCCTAAACAAAAATTTATCAAGGCTGTTCACAAGGTCAAATGTCCAGTCATTGAGAAAGTTGAGAACATTAAAGTTAAGAATGTTGTTTTGCCTGATAAAGGCCAATTTTAAAAGTATGCCGGACCCAACCAAGCTTGGGTTCCGAAGAAGGTCTAATCCATTTGTATTGCAGGGCATTAAACATGTACAACCGGTAGTGTGGATTCTTGACAGCGGATTGTCAAGACATATGACCGGAGATAGAGCCCTGCTATCAAATGTGGTTGAGAAAGCTGGCCCAATGGTTACCTTTAGAGATAACAACAAAGGTTTAACTGAGGGATATGGCTGTTTGCTAGCTGGAAATGTTATCAATGAAAATGTGTATATTGTGCAAGGACTTGAACACAATCTGCTTAGCATTAGTCAGTTCCGTGACAACGGCTACAATGTTTTATTCGATAAGCTGAAGTGTCAGATTCTGCACAAGAAAAATGAAAAACCCTCATTGATGGGAATCCGGAAAGGAAATTTGTTCGTAGCTGACATGAACTCTGGAAGCAATCATGAAGTCAATTGTTTCTATGCAAAGGCATCGTCAGATGAGAGTTGGCTATGGTACAAGAGACTTTCTCATCTCAATTTCAAAACAATGAATTCTCTTGTCAAAAGAGAATTGGTCAGAGGTCTGCCTCAGCTGGAATTCTCCCCAGAAGGACTATGTGAGGCTTGCCAGAAAGGAAAGTCAAAGAAAGCAAGTCACAAAGGCACTGACATATCCTCCATAACTGGTGTTCTGCAATTATTGCACATGGATTTATTTGGACTAGTTAATGTTCTTTCGATGTCAAAGAAGTGTTACTGTCTTGTGATAGTTGATGACTATTCCAAGTATACGTGGGTTTTATTCCTTCACTCTAAGGATGAAACACCACAAGTTGTGATTGATCATATCAAGTTGATCGAGTTAGATTCTAATGTCCCTGTTAGAGCAATAAGGTCAGATAATGGAACAGAATTCAAGAATTCACTTCTCAATGGATTCTGTAAAGACAAAGGGATTACCAGACAATTTTCAGCTCCTAGAACCCCTCAGCAAAATGGAGTGGTAGAAAGGAAGAATCGTACATTGATTGAAGCTGCAAGAACGATGTTAAGTGAATCAGGTCTTCCAATGTACTTTTGGGCTGAAGCTGTCAATACTGCATGTTATACTCAGAATCGAACTCTAATCAACAAAGACTTCATGAAAACTCCTTATGAGATTATGAATGAATGGAAACCTTCTATCAAATACTTTCATGTATTTGGTGCCAGATGCTTCGTGCTCAAGGATGGAGATGATCGTCGTGGTAAATTCGAGGCAAAGGCATATGAGGGTATTTTTGTTGGATATGGAAGAAGATTATACAGGGTGTATATCATTGATCAACACAAAGTAACTGAAAGTGTCAATGTTACATTTGATGACACTAAACTCCCTAGTATCCAAACTAAAGATCCTTCTGAGAAACTGAAGTTTGATGATATGTCAGATTCAGAATCAGAACATGATCAAGAACCTGAGGTTGTTGCTGGTGAAGAACCTGTTAATCATGATGATACTCAAGGTAATGGTGATGGAAACTTTGGCAACAATGGAGATACCACTGCTACTGACGGAGAATCTCCAAGTCAACATGGCAACAACTCAGGGGGAGATGCTGAAGGATCAACTAGTAGGACACAACATCCCAATGAATTTCAAGGCGAATCATCAAGATCAAATCTTCCAAGACGGACTGTCTGGAATAAAGCTCATCCTTTTGAGTTGATTATTGGTGATCCAGATGTTGGAGTCAAAACTAGACGTGCTACTTAAAATGAGTGTCTGTTCTCAGGATTTCTTTCTGAGATGGAACCTAAGAAGATTGAGGAAGCACTGACTGATCCAGATTGGGTGATTGTTATGCAAGATGAACTCAATCAGTTTGAACATCAACAAGTCTGGAAACTGGTACCTAGACCTACACACAAGAAAGCTGTTGGTACTCGGTGGGTATTCAGGAATAAACTAGATGAAGATGGTGTGGTTACAAGAAATAAAGCAAGACTGGTAGCTAAAGGGTATTCTCAAGCTGAAGGCATTGATTATGATGAAACCTATGCTCCAGTGGCTAGACTAGAGGCCATCAGCATATTTCTGGCATTTGCAGCATTCTCTAACTTTAAAGTTTATCAAATGGATGTCAAGAGTGCCTTTCGGAATGGAAAGCTGGATGAAGAGGTATATGTAGAGCAACCCCTGGTTTTGAAGATCCAGATCATTTGGATTTTGTCTACTTTCTTTTCAAGGCTATCTATGGACTCAAACAGTCTCCGAGAAAATGGTATGACACTCTCTCTGAATTTCTTATTGAAAATAGCTTCATTAGAGGTGTCATAGACAAAACTCTCTTTTCTAAAAAGCATAAGAATGATACTATATTAGTCCAAGTCTATGTGGATGATATAATATTTGGGTCTACTAATGATAATCTCTGTAAGAGATTTGCTAAGTTAATGCACAACAAATTTGAAATGAGCATGATGGGAGAGCTGAAGTTCTTTCTTGGATTACAAGTAAATCAAAGGTTAGATAGAACTTTTATTTGTCAATCCAAGTATCTCAAGGAACTCCTCAAAAAGAACAATCTAGAGGATTCTGCATCAGCAAGGACTCCGTCAACTACAGCTGTCAAGCTTGGACCATGTGAAAACTCCATTAAGGTAGATGTCACAAGCTACAGAGGTATGATTGGCTCGTTACTCTATCTTACTGCAAGTAGACCAGATATTATGTATGCTACATGCTTATGTGCAAGGTTCCAAGCGGATCCTAGAGATATTCATCTCGTTACTGTTAAACGAATCTTGAGATATCTTAAGGGAACACCAAATCTAGGTATTTGGTACCCTAAAGAATCTAGTTTTAACCTTGTTGGATATTCAGATTCAGATTACGCAGGAAGTGTTGTTGATAGAAAAAAAGCACCTCAGGGAGTTGTCAATTCCTAGGTAGCAGACTAGTCTCATGGTACAGCAAGAAACAGCAAACAGTTTCAAATTCAACGGCCGAGGCTGAATATATTGCTGCTGGAAGCTGCTGTGCTCAGATCTTGTGGATTAGGAATCAGCTACGGGACTATGGCTCTGTATTGAACAAAATACCTATTCTATGTGACAATACAAGTGCAATGGCCATCACCAACAACCCTGTGCAGCATACAAGGACTAAGCACATTGACATCAGGTATCATTTTATTAAAGAGCACGTCATGAATGGTACTGTTGAACTATTTTTTATTCCAACAGAAGAACAAATAGCAGATATTTTCACTAAACCTCTTGATGAATCCACATTTACCAGATTACTTGGTAAATTGGTTATGTTGAATAGCTTTAGTGATTAAACTTGTGAATATCTGAAATCTGTTCTTGAATGAATTTACAAATAAATTTTTAATAAATGAAAAATTCATTTGCAAATTTATTTTATCATATTTTCCATAATTTCTTGCTTATTTCTATGTAAGTTTTATTATCTTATCTTTTTTATTTATTCAACTTGTTAATTTTAATGTCTCAGAATATTTTATTTTCTCTAAAAATATTTTTCTATGAATTTTATTTGCTAAAATTCAAAAGAAATCTATTTTTGGACTGAAAATATAATTATCTCTGAAATATTTTAATTGTGTAAATATTTTCTGCCATATCTATATTAGTATTTATTGTAGTTTTCTGTAATTTTTAATATGTTCTGTATTTGTTAAAAAAACTGTCTATATTTGTTTTATATAATATATATATATATATATATCTTTTTATTCTATACTAGAATGACAATCGGCAAGACAATTAAAATTGTCTTGCTGAAAGTCATTTCAGTTTATATATATATATATATATATTTGTTTTAATTTTATACTTGAATGACAATCGGCAAGACAATTGAAATTGTCTTGCTGAAAGTCATTTCAGTATATATATTTGTTATTGTTTTAATTTTATACTAGAATGACAATCGGTATGACTATCGATTGTCTTTCTAGTTTATTCTGATATATTCATGTATCTAATATTGGTATGACAATCGGTATGACTATCAGATTGTCATACCAGTTTTATTTTTATTTGATTTTGTTATTTCTATTAGCCTGGTATGACAATCGGGAAGACAATCGGTATGACTTTCCTCGATTGTCATACCAGTTGTTCTACTTAATGTTTTTTTGTTTTGTTTTGGAAATCATTCAGTTCAGTCTTTCAAAATTCCAATAGGTCTCTCTCTCTCTCTCTCTCTCTCTCTCTCTCTCTCTCTCTATTCGATCTTAATCAAACCTCCATTGATACTTCTTGCTTGAGTTTTTACTCAGCAAACAAAACTTCACTCATGTGATATATACATACACGTATATACATACAAAAGTGCTGCCCAATTTTTATTTTTAAATTTTCACTTCATTTTTGTTCCCCTCAAAATCAGTGTTTGTTTGTTTTTGGGTATTTTTAAGTTTTTTTTTGTTTTGTGTCTTGTGAGTTTTTCAGATCTTTTATTGTGAGTTAAGAACATTAACGAGATACATTACTTTCTAAATTTTTCGGATATAATTGATTTGGTTCGAATTATTAAATTAATTTAATTAATTCGAATTTTCTTAATATTACTCTTAAAATTCTGAAAGTGTGTGTTTTATTATATTTTTTAATGGCTCTCAATTTCCAAATTGTCTCGCATAATCTTGTTGGTTATTTTAATCCAAATAAATGTGATGTGGAAAAATTTAAGCCATGGATTAGATTTTTAAATGACCATTCGATTGTTAGCTCTGCTATTAAATCAAATGTGATTTTAAATGTTGATCTGCTCAGACTGATTTGCACAACCTCTACTGTGGCCGATGATTTTAAATCTTTTTCATTCACCGTGGCAAACACACAGTATGTAGTTGATGAAACAGTCGTCAATCGTGCGTTAAATTTTCCATTGGACAATTTCTGTAATTTGCCCTCTGAAAATGATATTTCAAACTTTTTCCATGCTATTCACTATCAGGGGGTGATTAACTTAACCAAGTTGTCTAAATCCAATTTGGTTTCTGAATGAGATATTTTCTTCGATACACTTTCTAAAGTATTTGCCAACTGCACTAAATCCAACTTTCACAACATCACTTCCACTCTGCAATATATTGGTCTTGCGGTTGTTTTCAATCAAAGGATCAATTTTGGCAAACTACTTTTACCCATTCTTCTGAGACGTCTCACTACTGCTTTACGTGATCATTCTACAAATCGTAGGGTTTCATGCTACTATGCTCGTTTTCTCATGCTCATAGCAGAACATCTTCTCTCACCTGAGCATAAAGCTCTTTTTGCTAACTCTTCAGTAACTGAACCCCCTCCAGTAAGCAAAAAGATTTACACTCGCCAAGACACAACCTTCAAATTCATGCAAGTTCCAGTACTTGTATCTGCTTTCATGGCCACTTACATTCCTTTACCTATTTTCAATCTTCCCAGTCATGAACAGCAAGTTCAACCTCCAGTAGTTCAAACCACCCAGGCTCAAACATCAGATGCTCTTCCTCTGCAGGTAATAATTCCTCAAACTCAAACTATTCCTACTTATGTTGAAAGACCCCCAGTGGTTGATAGGACTGACCATGAAGTTGTAGAACCACAGCTTCAATCCCAGGTCATAGAGCCAAACACAGAGTCACAACCTATCTCAATCTCTCCCCCGCTGTCTAAAATGTTGCCTAGAAGGTTAGTAGGAAGTAGTATGTTGGTGGATGTGAATGAACCCTCGGCTATGCCTCCTCCCAAGAAAAGAAAAACATTTACTGAGGCATCTGAAAGCCCATCATTGTCCTCCCAACAGGACATGGACTTTGATATGGCCAGTGAACAGTTACTAGAGACATTCTATCAACAGGATGAATCTATTGAAATTCGTCATAGGGCCATGGCATCCAGTACTGAGTCAAGCACACTTTCATTACTCACAATGGAAGCATACAGACCAATAGATGATATTCAGGACACGGAGCGAGGAGTGCACATTGAGTCAGTTACAGTGTCTGCCATAGTTACGGCAGAAGAACAGTCACATGCTTCTGAGGGAAAATCTGACTCTCAGCCACCTTTAATAGAGTCATTTTCTCCCCTCCCAGATCCAACACCTCTGGCTCCCTCATGGGATTCTCCACTCGCAGATTTATCTGGAGAAAGTGGAGGGCAACTCGGTCAATCTATCCCTGAAGCAATTCAGACATCTATTTCACATGAAAAGATAGATTTGACTGAGGATCGGGACTCGCAAATTCCCATTGCACCACCACTGACCTCTCTTGAAGAGGCTAGGGTGATTTTAAATGCAGGTATAGAAGATCAGCATCAGGAAGACTCCTCACGAGCAATAATATTGAGAGATACACAAGCACGTGAGTTGATTGAATCAAACAGGAGAGAAATTCAGGTGAGCGCACACACAGACACAAACACTGAAAATCTGTTAGCTCAAATTGCTGAACTGAAAGAACAACTTGCTAAAAGTGAAGCTGAGGCTCAATCATTCAAAGCACAAGTGGTTGAACGGTCTTCTTTTTCCACCTTTGTCAATAATCAGCTGGTTCTCATCAGGACTGAAATATCAGATTTGAAGACATCCGTTGTACCAAAGCTCAACTCAATCCAGGCATCTCCAACGTTATCAGCTGAAGACATTTCAAACTTCTGCTCTCTCCATACAAGAATGACTTCTCTTGAAGACTTGGTTGAAATGAATCATTCACTCGATTCCTCCAGATATCTGAAGATAGAGACGGGCATGGAACATCTCAATGAAGGGATGAAGCACTTGTACTTCATGATCAAAAATTCTCACTACCCTAATGAAGAACAAAGGACTTTCTTTGAAGGGCCGTCTGGTGGAGGCTCAGGCTCTGGAGGTGATGGAGGTCATGGAGGATCTAAGGGAAAGTCTGTAGAGGATTCCTCAACTAAGGGGGAGAAGAAAGGGAGAAGTGGAAAGGGAAAAGAAAAAGATTCTTCTGCTGAAGGCACAGGCAAGGCTGATGATGTCTACTATAGTGGAGAACAGGATGACTTTGATATTTATGACATTCCCACTAAATCAATCTTGGAAGATAAAGATGGTTTCTTTGAAGCTGAGGAGGAAAATGATTTTGGAGAATGGGAAGAGGAAGCTCCAGTGGATCCTGTGTTTGAGAAAGAGTTTCAACAGCAGCAGTCAGAGTTGAAAAGAAAAGAAGCTGAACTCAAAAAGGTATCCCAGATCATTGATATGAGGAAAAACATTGAACGAATAGAAACTCTTGAAAAGCAACGTCTTCATGACATTAAAGCTAAAGAAAGGAGAAGAGATGTCAGACTGAAGATTGGTGAAAAATGGGATGAAGCTAGGAGAGTACTTGATATGCCTCAGCTGAGCACAAACAATGATAGGCAGTTTCTACATCTTCTGGACAAGCTGGAGATCTCTAAACCAAACAATGACGTGTACATGAATGCTATAAAGACTGAAGTCTCAAGGATCACAGCTCCCTTTGACAGGTCTCTAAATGAAATGAGCATTTTTGTATATTGTCAGAGCGAAGGATCTTTCAAGGTATCACTTAATCTGTTTGAGAATCGTTCTTTATCAGAGATTTAGGTTCTTCTCAACAAAGTCAAAAGAAGCTCATAATTGAATGAAGTTCTTCGAGAAAGGCTCAAAGAGTTTGCCAGCAGGGCTAGTCCTCAAGTGGTCAACAATCCTCATCAGGTAAGATTCTTTAAGTCTGACTGTCTTCAAATCTGCCAGCTCGATTCATAATCTCTTAAAGACTACTCAGCTAAGCATCTTTTCTGGATGGAACATCACTAAAGAACTGTTGGATATTCATCCATGTTGAAAACTCAAGCAGCTGATCTGATTCAAGCTTATTGTGAAAAGAATATTAAAAGGTACGATCAGTTCAAGAATAAGCTAAAGTCAGTTGGAGTTCAACCAGTCAGACCAGCCAGCTTCACTTCTGAAAAGGATCGTGTCTTTGACAAGGAGTTGCTTCAAGATTTGGAAGAAGGTGAATTCGGAAGAGAAGACAACTGAATTCAATAAGCTCAAAACTTAATGTAATATGATTAGGGCTTTATGAATCAAGATAGACTAATGTAGTTATATGTTCAGTCTAGAGGAACATCTATCTTGTATTCACTTGTAAATTTCTTTTGGAATCTGGAAAATGTTAAATATAATCCAGAACTTTTCTGCTATTTACTTTGCATTACTGTTTATATCTTTTTCTTATTTATTAGTTGAGTTATCCTCTAGGTATTTGTTGTTATTGTCTAACAAACAAATAGGGGGAGATTAAAAGTCATATGTCATAGCCTATTTGTTTATTCAAGGATTTTAACTCAACTCAAATAAGGATGTAACACGTAAATAGTGGTTCTATCGTCAAAGAGATCTCTCCTAGTAACATATGTCAAAGGATTAAGTAACATTGTTCGTCTACAGACTTGAGAACTTAATTCACTGGAAGAAGCTCAAGAAATTGATCAAGCCTCAGTGATATAAATCAAGATTGTGGATTTAATCAAGTGATAGAGATCTCGTCAGGGTATCAATTAATTACAAAGATTTAGTCTGAAGAAAATCAAGAGTATCAAAGTCAATGCATGAAGAAACGTCACGGAAGTTAGTCACTCATGAACCAGACAGTACATCGAGTGTCAACATGGAAGTGGTGGAATTGATTTTCAGAAGATTTTCAGAAGAATGGTTGCTGCTCAAGATTAGTATTAATTCTCTATTAATTAATTAAGTCATATAATTTAATTGAGAGAATAAATTCAATTTGCAAAGATTAATTTATTGATTAATTGAATTAATTGATTAATTAATTCAGAATTATTATTTGATTAAAATCTATTTTAATCCAGCAAGACTACCTTTTGTATTAGCAAGACAATCGGTATGACAATCAATAGTCATACCGAAAGTCATGCTAGTGCATTTAGATTGTCTTGCCGAAAGTCCTATCAGTTCAATTGATAGTCCTACCGAAAGTCTTACCAGTTAAAAGGATTGTCATGCTGAGCTAAAAGGATTGTCTTGCCAATTAAAATCAGAGGATTCAATATAAAGCAGAGCAGCTGTTTTTCAACAAAAATAGAGCATTGAATATCAAATACAGAAGAACACAGAACAGAGAAAAACAGTAGTGAACTTATTGCAAATTCACAGATCATTTATTTCTAGTATTCATTGTTAAATCTAATCCACTAGAAATCCTTTTCTTGTTCTTGTGTAACTATCTAGCGGATCAAAGTCCCTAGAACTTAATCTAAAATTGCATTTAGCATTTGATCCTTTTTATTACAAAAATAGAAAAAGTTCATGTTGAATTTATTCTAGATTTGGAATAATTTATTTGAGATTAATCCCTTGTAAACAATACCGTTGTTGTAACACCTTTCAAGTTTAATAATAGTTTTATTTAACTTGAATTTTGTTTCACTTTTTTATTCCGCATTTTATTCGATTAAACGATATTGTTTGTATTCAACCCCCCTTCTACAAATATATTGAGACCTAACACTCCTCACCCTCACACCCTCACCTTCACCTTCTAAGGTGGGACTCCTCTTACTTTCTTTTGCCGATCCTGAAGAAGTGGATTGCATAATTTCACTCATTTCCTCTCTTTTTTCCTGGGAGCAACCCAGACTCTCACTCAAAACACTCTTCTCTCTCAATCCTAATAGTGACTGTACAACCACTAATTCTTCTACACTTGAAATAAATGAAGTTTGATGTGTTACACAGATACTCGACGGATGAGTGATATCCATCGGGTGAGTGGTTTTGCTATCCGACGGATAACTGCTATTAAGATTATCCGTCGGGATACAATCACTACTCGACGGATGAGCAATATCCATCGAGAGAGTAGAAATGAATGAACTAGGAATGGAAACTATTGTGGACTCTGTGCTGATTGAAGATATTTTAGGCACAGATGACTCAACAGTTCCTGAAAGAATTGGCAAGTGAGCCAACAAATCATCTAAAAGATGATGCTCACTTGCACTAGATTTTGGCTTCCCCAACAAAGTTAAAGAAGGGGAATCAGGAATTGATGTGTTTATCATATCCACATCCAGTGAGTTTGTGGGTGAGTTTGGTGTTTCAGGTGCTTCTATTACTAGAGATTTTGGTTGTGACTCCACATTTATTGGAGTCACATCAAACTGAATTTGTGAAGGTGCAATGACTGTGTCTTTAGCACCAGTTTGCACAGTGTGTGTACCCTGTGCATCCCCAAGGGTTTTAGATTTCTTCTTTCTAGCATAATTTTGGGGTGAGCTTGTGTCCCTAACCCTCTTGGCCTGTGCTCTTGGTTGAGAGCTTTGTTCAATAACTACATCCTTTTGGAAGGATTCAGCTAGAAATGAGCTTTTATCCTTTTTAAGCACTGCAGTTTGTTGGGAAACTGTAGTGTGGCTAGGATGGGAACCACTCAACTCTCCATCCTTATCCTTAGGGTTTCTTTTATGTTCACCCCTTCCCTCACCTATCTTACCCACCTGCACACTCCACTCTTTGGTTTTGGTGGATTTTGCAACTGGCATCTTTTGAGAGATACCAAAGGGGGCTTTCTTTGATTTGGGTTTTGAAATTTTTGCAAGTTTGGTAGCTTGGGTAGGCAACTGTTTGGTCATTGACATAGTTGCCATAGCTACACTGGAACTCAAAGAAATTAGTGAGGTTGGAGTAGTAGTAGGGATAGATGAACTTACCTCACTTACCTGAGGTGCTTCCATTACAGGGAAATAAAACAGTGGCACCTCCTTGTGATGATTGGCCATGTTCAAATCTGTAATGAGCCTTCTCTCTTGAACCCAACAATCTAATTTGTTGTTAGGGTTCTCAAGCACAATACCCTCAGAGAGATGGTTAGCTAACATCATAAAGAATCTAGCATAATACACATTCTTACCTCTCTTATTTAACTCTCCTAGTTTAAAACCCAACTCAAACGAAACAAGGTCACTGAAATTATAGAACTTATCTGTAACTAGCATGTAGAGCATGTTAAGCATGAAGATATTGACTGAATCAAAATTACTGACTTTACCTGAAAATACCTTAGTCACTACATCACACATAAAAATCCATTCCTTCCTAAGACCCAATCTCCTAATGTCACTTAACTTAGAAGTAAAAAAAGAGCATAGTTCATGGAATTAAGCATACTGATTATATCAGTGTCAGTGTCTGGTGAGGTCATAGTGTTATCAGGAACCTTGAAACATGCTTTTATAACATCACTATTGATATAGAATTCTTTACCTTTAATGGTTAGAGTGATGGTCTTATCTATTGAGTTGTATGTAGCAGTGGTCCACATCTCTTCAACAACTTCACAAAAGATTGTGGGAGATTCCAGCATGGCATAGCTAAGCTTGCAATTCTTCACAAAGTCCATCATCTTGTGATAGTCACCAGATTGCTGAATACTCTTGTTTACTAATGCAGTGAAATTGTTCTTCTCATAAATAAACCCAGTTTGAGACATAATCTTGACAACGGGCGCCATTGTTAGAGAATGAGAGCTTGAAGAGAAAGAGTAAGTGCTTTGAAAGAGAAAGAAATTTGAGTAGTTGATTTGAGAATGATAAAAGAAAAGCAATTGAAATGAAATAAGCTTTTATACTATCTCAAAAATAACTGCTAAAAATAATAAAGTAAAATAAAGTAACCAATTAAAATTGCCTAAAATAGCCGTTTAAAAATAAATTGTAAAAATTCCACCATTATCCGTCGTGTTATGCTTACAAACTATAAGTATACCCGATTGAAAATGTTCAGGGAATTAACGGCTGAGATTAAGACAATTCGACGGATGAGGATAAACTGTTATCCGTCAAGTCATAAAATATTCCAGAAAAATAATTGATTTTTATTAGCAAATAGTATAACGACGGATGATCAAACTCGATGGATAAGGATCATCCGTCGAGATGCAAATTTTGACTTAGCCAAGATTTCATCTAAGACTGAAAAGTCAATTAAATTTTTGGCTGCATTTCAACTTGCAAATTATCTCATATAGATTTAAGAATAATTAAGCATACCTAACTCACTAACCAACCTTGAAAAGGTGGATTCATCCAGTGGCTTGGTAAAGATATCTGCAAGTTACTTCTCACTTGGAACAAAATGTAGTTCCACAGTACCATTCATTACATGTTCCCTTATAAAGTGGTACTTGATATCTATGTGCTTTGTCCTTGAATGTTGTACTGGATTTTCAGTGATGGCAATTGCACTTGTCTTATCATAGAAAATAGGAATCCTCTCAACTTGCAAACCATAGTCTAGAAATTGTTTTTTCATCCATAAAATCTGTGCACAGCAACTGCCAGCAGCAATATATTCAGCTTCAGCTATAGAAGTAGAAACTGAATTTTGCTTTTTACTGAACCAGGACACAAGCTTGTTTCCTAGAAATTGACATGTTCATGTTATACTTTTTCTATCAATTCTACAACCTGCATAATCTGCATCTGAATAACCAGTAAGATCAAAACCAGAATCTCTAGGGTACCAAATGCCAAGTTTTGGTGTTCCCTTGAGATATCTGAAAATTCTCTAAATAGCTATTAAGTGAGATTCTCTAGGATCAGCCTGAAATCTAGCATATAAACATGTAGCAAACATTATATCTCGTTTACTAGCTATTAAGTACAGAAGTGAGCCAACCATGCCCCTATAACTTGAAATATCCACAGACTTTTCAGTAGTGTTTAATTCAAGCTTAGTTGCAGTAGCCATGGGAGTTTTTGCAGATGTGCAATCCATTAGATCAAACTTCGTTAAAAGATCAAAAATGTATTTAGTTTGACTAATGAATATTCCATTACTAACTTGCTTAACTTGCAAACCAAGAAAGTAAGTTAGTTCTCCCATCATACTCATTTCATACTTACTTTGCATCAATTTGGCAAACTTTTTGCAAAGTTTCTCATCTGTAGAGCCAAAAATAATGTCATCTACATAAATTTGAACAAGTATACTAGAGCCATTAACATTTCTAAAGAATAAAGTTTTATCTACAGTACCTCTTGTGAAATGATTTTCCAAAAAAAACTTTGATAAAGTGTCATACCAGGCTCTAGGTGCTTACTTCAATCCATAGAGTGCTTTCAAAAGATAATAGACATGTCCTGGAAAATTTGGATCTTCAAAACCAGGAGGTTGACTGACATAGACTTCCTCCTCCAAATCTCCATTCAAAAAGGCACTTTTGACATCCATTTGATAGACCTTGAAATTGGCATGGGCTGCATAGGCTAAGAAGATTCTGATGGCTTCAAGTCTTGCTACAGGAGCAAATGTTTCATCAAAATCTATTCCTTCTTTTTGACAATATCCCTTAGCAACCAATCTAGCTGTATTCCTGACTACTATGCCATTTTCATCCATCTTGTTTCTGAATACCCATTTGGTGTCTATTGGATTCTTTCCTTTAGGCTTGGGCACCAGCTTCCATACATTATTCCTTTCAAATTGGTTTAGCTCCTCCTGCATAGCTAAAATCCAATCAGGATCCAACAAAGCTTCTTCTACCTTCTTTGGTTCTTCCTTGGAAAGAAAGCTGATGTATAGACATTCTTCTTGAGTTGCTCTCCTGGTTTGAACTCTAGAAGAGACATCACCAATTATTAGCTCAAAAGGGTGATCTTTTGTCCATTTTGTTTGTTGAGGTAGATTAGCTCTAGATGAAGAGGCCTCATTGTTGTCTTGATGTGTGATGAGTTTTGATTGTTAGAAACTCCTCCTGAGTTTGTAGATCTTTGATTTGAGAAAGGGGAACTTTCTATAGGTGATCTATCTTGACTTCCTGCTCCTTTTGATAACCCGATGGATGGTGAATTTTGAGTACCGACGGATGAAGCGGGTTACCTTCCGACGGATAAGGCAGATTGTCTCCCGATGGATGAAGCATTTTGCAATTCAACAGATGTTGAATTTTGTGCTTCATTTGTAGTAGATTTTTCTGCATTATTCTTTGATACTGTTTCTTAATCACTTCCATCATCACTGTCATCACTAACCATCTCCACATTGTCAAATTTGAGGCTCTCATGGTAATCTCCATCTTGAAGTCCTTCAATCTTTTTATCATCAAACACAACATGTATTGATTCCACAACAATATTGGTTCTTATATTGTAGACTCTATATGCTTTACCAACAGCATATCCAACAAAGATTCCTTCATCTGCTTTAGCATCAAACTTCCCATTTTATCAGTTTGATTTCTCAGAATATAGCATTTGCAGTCAAAGACATGAAGAAAATTTAGAGTTGGCTTCTTGTTCTTGAAAAATTGATAGGGAGTTATACATCTTGCTCGATTAACCAGGGAAATATTATGAGTGTAGCATGCAGTATTTACAGCTTCAGCCCAGAAATATGTTGGCAGTTTAGATTCTTCAAGCATTGTCCTTGCAGCTTCAATAAGTGATATGTTCTTCCTTTCCACTACTCCATTCTGTTGTGGAGTTCTTGTTGCTGAAAACTCATGCAGAATCCCATTTTCCTCACAGAATGCTCTCATGATTGAATTCTTGAACTCAGTTCCATTATCACTCCTGATTCTTCTAACCTTGAAATCAGGATGATTATTGACTTGCCTTATGTGATTGATGATGATTTCACTAGCCTCATCTTTAGACTTTAGGAAATATGTCCAAGAGAACTTTGAGAAATCATCTACAATTACTAGGCAAAATCTTTTCCTTGAGATACACAACACATTGACCGGTACAAACAAATCCATGTGTAGCAGTTGCAAAGGTTCTTCAATTATTGAATCAAGTTTCTTCCTGAATGATGCTTTAATATGCTTCCCTTTCTGGCAGGCATCACACAATCCATCCTTAGAAAACTCCACTAGAGGAATGCCTCTAACCAGTTCTTTCTTTACTAGCTCATTCATGGTCTTGAAGTTTAAATGGGATAGCTTCTTGTTCCATAGCCAACTTTCATCCTCACTTGCTTTACTAAGAAGATAAGTAACAGATTCTGTATTAGATGAGTTGAAATCAGCTAGGTACATATTTCCTTTTCTCACACCAGTGAGAACCACTTTGTTGCTTCTTTTGTTAGTCATAACACAGGCTTCTGAGTTGAAAGTTACTGAGTTGCCTTTATCACAAAGCTGGCTAATGCTCAATAAGTTGTGTTTGAGACCATCCACTAAGGCAACCTCCTCAATGATGACATTGTCCTTTGAAATCAAGCCATATCCCACAGTATAACCCTTGCTGTCATCTCCAAAAGTAATACTTGGGCCAGCTCTCTCCTTGAACTCTGTGACCAGGGTAGAATCAGCAGTCATGTGTCTTGAACAACCACTATCCAAGTACCAAAGATTCTTTCTGCTTCCCTACATACATCAAAATCAAATCAAGTTGATTTTGGTACCCAAGTTTCCTTGGGTCCTGCCTTGTTAGCTTTCTTTTTTTGTTTTTTGGGCTTTACCTCATTTGACTTGGGGATATCAGATTCATCCTTAGTCATTTGAGTTGGGCCTTTGAAACATTCATTGTAACAAAATTATCATGCATATTATAATCAACAGGAAATGGCATGCTATTAGTGAACATGTTATTCCAGTAAGGCATGCTAAATGGCATTTGTGGCATACTAAATGCAGCATAATAAGGATTAGCTGTAAATGGCATATTAACAAACTGTGCATTCATATTCTGTGTAGATATAACATTCATAGGCATGGGAGGCATGGTATTCATGTTAGGAAAGTGAGGTGGCACAGACATAGAAGTAGGCCTAGTAGATTTGCAATTAACAGACAAATGATTTACACTACCACACTTGACACAGATTTTTCTAGGAGCATATTTATCAGGTGTGTAGTTATTGTGTTTGTTAATCCCTACTTTACCATTTCTATTATTTTTCTTTTTTGCCTCTATTTTCACTTCAATCTTTTCAAGTCTGTCACTTAACTGTTTGACAGTCATGTGACCAACATTAGCCTTTTTCCCTTTCTTAACTTCACTCGATTCTCCTCAAACAAAGTTCTTGGAAATAGATCCATACTTTTCATTTAACTTAACAAGTTTGGCTTTACTGATAGGCTTGCTTACAGCCGACGGATGAGGATTTTCATCAGTCGACCGATAACTCTTTTTGTTATCCGACGGATGATCCTCATCATCCGTCGAGTCTACATCTGTTAGCACTCCATCCACCAAATTTGGTTCTAGTTTCTCCTTTTTTTTTTCCAGGTTGCATCACAGAAGGACTCGATTCCTTGAACTTTGGTGATTTGAGCATGGACATCTCTAGATGTTTTCCATGCCTTAATCACCTCCTGTTCACGCTCGAGCTGTATATTCAAAATTTCTTCTTTCTTCAAGGACTCGGTTAATTCCTCCTTGGCAATCTTACATTTAATTCTTAATTTTTCAAAATCAATGAACTGAGATTCTAGCACATTATTTCTCTCACTGAAATACAAATTATTTTCTTTGATTTTAGCATTTTCTTTAGTAAGAGACTTAAGTGTAACACGTAAATGATATAACTCTGTAGACATGTCATTTATAGCTTCATTACACTCAGCTTTAGATAAATGTGCAAGGTTTGTAGTAATTACCTGATTACTTGAAGAACTTTTTTCTGTTTCATCAGAATTGGCCATTAGGGCTAGATTGACATAGCTGACATCTTCATCTTCATCCACACCATCTGCTGCCCAGTCATTTTCTTGTGTAATAAAAGCCTTTTCCTTTTGTTTGAGCAGCTCAAAGTATTTTTGCTTATAATCCACAGGCTCAAACTTTTTCTTACTGGAATCTGACTTTCTACACTCACTGGCAAAGTACCCTGCCAAGCCACATTTGAAACATTTGAATTTTGATTTATCCACAATGTTTCTATTTGGCTTGGCTGCTCCAAAGTTCTTTTTGAACTTGAGCTTGGCAAATCTTCTGGAAAGAAATGCTAAATGTTCATCAATGCCTTCCATGTCATCTTGGCTCAAAGAATCTTCACTTTCTACTGCAAGCCCCTTGCCCTTGCTTTCACAGACCCTTGAAGTTGACTCAACAGCTTCCATCTTCATCTCCTTCTCTTTCTCTAACTTAGCAACTAGTGCAATGGACCCTCCTTTCTTCTTTCCTCTCTCCATCCTCTCATCTTGCTCTATTTCAAGCTCATAAGTTTTCAGGATGCCATACAGTCTCTCCAAAGTAAACTCCTTGTAATCTTGTGAGTTTCTCAATGAGACTGTCATTGGTTTCCATTCCTTTGGAAGAGATTTAAGGAATTTTAGATTGGAGTCTTTTGTCTGATAGACCCTTCCATGCAACTTTAAAGCATTTAGCAGTTTTTGAAACCTACTAAAAATGTCAGTGAGAGACTCACTTTCTTCATTATGAAAATGCTCATATTTCTGAATCAGTAGCTGCATCTTATTTTCTCTAACTTGCTTAGTGCCATCACAGATGATCTATATTGTATCCCAAACATCCTTGGCAGTTTTGCAGTTGATAATGTTGTCAAACATATCACCATCAACTCCATTAAACAGGATATTCATGGCCTTTTTATCCTTCCTAACTTGTTCAATATCATGATCAGATCACTCATGTCTTGGCTTGTGGACAGATGGCTCATTTCCAGTTACAACTCTCATTGGAACATGAGGGCCTCTTTCTATGCAGTCAACATAGGCCTCATCTTGAGAAAGCAAATGAAGATGCATCTTTACCTTCCAATGATGGTTATTATCTTTATCCAGAAAAGGAATCTTGACTCCAACATCCTTCTTGTTCATCTTGTTGTATTGTTTGATCTTTAAACTTTTTGTTCTTCAAGAGCTTGCTCTGATACCAATTGTTAGTCCCTTAACAATGTAACAAGAATTACAGAAGGAGGGTTGAATGGAATTCTTGAAACTTTTTCTTGAATAAAAATGTTCAAACTTAAATATATATATAAGTGTGAATTGATTAGCAGAATGCGGAATAGTTACTTGAAATGAATCAAAACACAAGTAATTAAAAACAAGAGTCTTTAAAAACTTTCTAGTGGATTTGAATGATTCCACCAGAGATATATAATATATATCGAGAGAACTCTGTGTGAAAAAAGCTCACAGCTGCTTACAAAATGATAACAACTAAGAATGAGAGAAATGCTAAGAATGCAGCTTACAAATGTTTCTCTCTTGGTTGCTTAGTTCCTTAGTTTCTATTCTATTGTTGCTTCTTGGTTTTTATATCACCAAGATTACAAAGTAATAAGATAGGATAATAAAACAAAAACTATCAAGTCTAATACAATGCTACTTCTGTTGTGCATATGTTGTGTACTTGATGATTTCATGAACAAAACACCCAAGTAGATTTTACTTAGTGAAATAATGTAGCACTCGACGGATAAGAATTATAGTCCCAACGGATAACTCATTATAGTCCTGACGGATGATGACTTATTATCCATCGAGTGAGTAGCTTATGTAATAATAAGTCTGTAGCTCATTTCTGCATACACCTTTGTATAGATTCTGTAGTAGTATATAAGTCATGTTGACTTTAACTAGATATGCAGAATAGGTTGATTAATTGTGCATAGATGAAGTCTTATAATTCTGTATAAATGAATTGAAGTCAAGTGCCAAAATAGCTACCGACGGATGATTAACAAAGCCATCGACGGATGATCAAATACCTATCAATGGATGTTTAATATATCAGTCGACGGATGATCAATGAAGCCATCAACGGATGATCATAAAGTCGACGGATGATCATGTACTCAACGGATAAAGAATTCAAATATCAGTTGACAGTGACAACTGGTCACATGCGTCGAAGTGTATGCAAATGGAATGAGGAAGCCTATTAACTGGGTAATAGAGAACAAAGTAGCAAAGCATTAGACCCGATAGTTTTTATAATGATCCTGTCTTTTGACTTTGTAATCTTGGTAATCTATAAACCAAGATGTAGCAAATAGAAAACAACAACAGAGATACAAAAAAAAGTGAGAAACATTTGTAAGCAGAATTATTAGCATTTCTCTGTATTCTCAGTAGTTCATATTTTGTAAGCAGCTGTGAGCATTCTTGCACACAGAGTTCTCTCGATATAATATATATCTCTGGTGGAATTGTTTAAATCCACCAGAAAGTTTTTAAAGACTCTTGTTTTTAATTACTTGTGTTTTGATTCACTTAAGTTTTTATTCCGCATTGTGCTAATCAATACACTTATATTTATATTCGAGTTTGAACATTTTTATTTTAAGAAAAAGGGTCAAGAATTCCATTCAACCCCCCTTCTGTAATTCTTGCTATATTGTTAAGGGACTAACAATTGGTATCAGAGCAAGCTCTTAACTTACAAAGAGTTTAAAGATCAAAACAATTCAGCAAGATGAACAAGAAGGATGTTGGAGTCAAGATTCCTTTTCTAGATAAAGATAATTACCATCATTGAAAGGTAAAGATGCATCTTCATATGCTTTCTTAAGATGAGGCCTATGTGGACTGCATAGAAAGAGGCCCTCATATTCCAATGAGAGCTGCAACAGGAAACGAGCCATCAGTCCCCAAGCCAAGGCATGAATGGTCTGATCCTGACATTGAACAAGTCATGAAGGATAAAAAGGCCATGAATATTCTGTTTAATTGAGATGATGCAGACATGTTTGACAACATTATCAACTACAAAACTCCCAAGGAAGTTTGGGATACTATACAAATAATCTGTGATGGCACTGAGCAAGTCAGAGAAAATAAGATGCAGCTCTTGATTCAGCAATATGATCATTTTCACAATGAGGAAAGTGAGTCACTCACTGACATTTTTAGTAGGTTTCAAAAACTACTAAATGCTCTCAAATTGCATGGAAGGGTCTATCAGACTAAAGACTCTAATCTGAAATTCCTTAGATCTCTTCCAAAGAAATGGAAACCAATGACAGTCTCATTAAGAAACTCACAAGATTATAAGGAGTTTACTTTGGAGAGACTGTATAGCATCCTAAAAACCTATGAGCTTGAAATAGAGCAGGATGAAATGATGGAGAGAGGAAAGAAAAAAGGAGGATCCATTACACTAGTTGCTAAGTTGGAAAAGGAGAAGGAAGTGAAGATGGAAGCTGTTGAATCAACTTCAAAGGTATGTGAGAACAAGGGCAAGGGGCTTGCAGTAGAAAGTGAAGATTCATTGAGCCAAGATGACATGGAGGACATTGATGAGCACCTAGCATTTCTTTCCAGGAGATTTGCCGAGCTCAAGTTCAAGAAGAACTTTGGAGCAGCCAAGCCAAATAGAAACATGGTAGATAAGTCAAAATTTAAATGTTTCAAATGTGGCTTGGCAGGGCATTTTTCCGGTGAGTGTAGGAAGTCAGATTCCAGTAAGAAAAAGTTTGAGTCTGTAGATTATAAGCAAAAATATTTTGATCTACTCAAGCAAAAGGAAAGGGCTTTTATTACACAAGAAAATGACTTGGCAGAAGATGGTCTGGATGAAGATGAAGATGTCAGCTATGTCAATCTAGCCCTAATGGCCAAGTCTGATGAGACAGAGACAAGTTCCTCAAGCAATCAGGTAATTACCAAAAACCTTGCACATTTATCTAAAGTTGAGTGTAATGATGCCATAAATGACATGTCTACAGAATTACATCATCTGCGTGTTACACTTAAGTCTCTTACTAAAGAAAATACTAAAATCAAAGAAAACAATTTATTTTTAAGTGAGAGGAATAATGTGCTTGAGTCTCAGTTTATTGATTTCGAGAAATTAAGAATTGAGTGTAAGATTGCTAAGGAGGAATTAACTGAGTCCTTGAAAAAGGAAGAAATTTTAAAGAAGCAGCTCGAGCGTGAACAAGAGGTGATTAAAGCATGTAAAACATCCAGGGATGTCCATGCTCAAATCACCAAAGTTCAAGGAATCGAGTCCTTCTGTGATGAAGCCTGGAAAAAGAACAAAGAGAAACTAGAACCTAATTTGGTAGATGGACTTCTAACATATTTAGACTCGACGGATGATGAGGACTATCCGTCGGATAACAAAAAGTGTTATCCGTCGAATGATGAAAATCCTCATCCGTCGGCTGTGAGCAAGCCCATTAGCAAAGCCAAACTAGTTAAGCTGAATGAGAAGTATGGGTCTGTTTCCAAGAACTTTGTTTCAGGAGAGTCAAGTCAAGTTAAGAAAGGGAAAAAGGCTAATGTTGGTCACATGACTGTCAAACAGTTAAGTGATAGACTTGAAAAGATTGAGGTAAAAACAGAGACTAAAAGGAAAAACAATAGGAATGGTAAAGTAGGGATTAACAAACACAATAACTACACACCTGATAAATATGCTCCTAGAAAAATCTGTGTCAAGTGTGGTAGTGTAAATCATTTGTCTGTTAATTACAAATCTGCCATGCCTACTTCCATATATGTGCAACCTCAATTTCCTATCATGAATGATATGCTTGCCATGCCTGTTAATGTTATGTCTACACAGAACATGAATGCACAATTTGCTAATATGCCATTTGCACCTAATCCTTATTATGTTGCATATAGTATGCCACAAATGTCATTTAGCATGCCTTACTGGAATAACATGTTTACCCATAGCATGCCATTCCCTGTTAGTCATAATATGCATGGTAATTCTGTTGCAATGAATGGTTTCAAAGGCCCAACTCAAATGACTAAGGATGAATCTGAAATTCCTAAGTCAAATGAAATAAGACCTAAGAAACAGAAAAAGAAAGCTAACAAGGCAGGACCCAAGGAAACTTGGGTACCAAAATCAACTTGATTTGATTTTGATGTGTGCAGGGAAACAGAAAGAATCTTTGGTACTTGGATAGTGGTTGTTCAAGACACATGACTGGTGATTCTACCCTGCTCACAGAGTTTAAGGAGAGAGCTGGCCCAAGTATTACTTTTGGAGATGACAATAAGGGTTATACTGTGGGATATGGCTTGATTTCAAAGGACAATGTCATCATTGAAGAGGTTGCCTTAGTGGATGGTCTCAAACACAATATTTTGAGTATCAGCCAGCTTTGTGACAAAGGCAATTCAGTAACCTTCAACTCAGAAGCCTGTGTTGTGACTAATAAAAGAAGCAACAAAGTGGTTCTCACTGGTGTGAGAAAAGGAAATGTGTACCTAACTGATTTCAATTCATCTAATGCATATTCTGTAACTTGTCTTCTCAGTAAAGCAAGTCAAGATGAAAGTTGGTTATGGCACAAGAAGCTATCCCACTTAAACTTCAAGACCATGAATGAGCTGGTAAAGAAAGAACTGGTAAGAGGCATTCCTCTAGTGGAGTTTACAAAGGATGGACTGTGTGATGCCTGCCAAAAAGGGAAGCAGATTAAAGCATCATTCAAGAAGAAACTTGATTCAACAATTGAAGAGCCTTTGCAACTGCTTCACATGGATTTGTTTGGACCAGTCAATGTATTATCCATCTCAAGGAAAAGATTTTGCCTAGTAATTGTAGATGATTTCTCAAAGTTCTCTTGGACATATTTCCTAAAGTCTAAAGATGAGGCTAGTGAAATCATTATCAATCACATAAGGCAAGTCAATAATCATCCTGATTTCAAGGTTAGAAGAATCAGGAGTGATAATAGAACTGAGTTCAAGAATTCTATCATGAGAGCATTTTGTGAGGAAAATGGGATTCTGCATGAGTTTTCAGCAGCAAGGACTCCACAACAGAATGGAGTAGTGGAAAGGAAGAACAGATCACTTTTTGAAGCTACAAGGACAATGCTTGAAGAATCTAAACTGCCAACATATTTCTAGGCTAAAGCTGTAAATACTGCATGCTACACTCAGAATATTTCTCTGGTTAATCAAGCAAGATGCATGACTCCCTATCAATTGTTCAAGAACAAGAAGCCAACTCTAAACTTTCTTTATGTCTTTGGCTGCAAATGTTATATTCTGAGAAATCAAACTGATCCAAATGGGAAGTTTGATGCTAAAGCAGATGAAGGAATAATTGTTGGATATGCTGTTGGTAAAGCATATAGAGTCTACAATCTAAGAACCAACATTGTTGTGGAATCAATACATGTTGTGTTCAATGATAAAAAGATTGAAGGGCTGAAAGATGGAGATTACCATGAGAGCCTCAAATTTGACAATGTGGAGATGGTTAGTGATGACAGTGATGATGAAAGTGATCAAGAGAATGTATCTAAGGATAATGCAGATGAATCTACCACCAATGAAGCACAAAACTCAACATCTGTCGAGTTGCACAATGCTTCATCCGTCGGAAGGAAATCTGTGTTATCCGTCGGGAGACAACCTGCTTTATCCGTAGATACTCAAAATTCACCATCCGTCGGGTTATCAAAAGGCGCAGGAAGTCAAGGTAGATCATCGATAAAAAATTCCCCCTTCTCAAATCAAAGATCCACAAGCTCAGGGAGAGTTTCAAATAGTCAAAACTCAATCACACATCAAGACAACAATGAAGTCTCTTCATCTAGAGCTAATCTACCTCAACAAAGGAAATGGACAAAAGATCACCCCTTTGAGCTTATCATTGGTGATGTTTCTTCTAGAGTTCAAACAAGGAGAGCAACTCAAGAAGAATGTCTATACATCAGCTTTCTTTCCAATGAAGAACCAAAGAAGGTAGAAGAAGTTTTGTTGGATCCTGATTGGATATTAGCTATGCAGGAGGAGCTAAACCAATTTGAAAGGAATAATGTATGGAAGCTGGTACCCAAGCCTAAAGGAAAGAATCCAATAGACACCAAGTGGGTATTCAGATACAAGATGGTTGAAAATGGCATAGTAGTCAGGAACAAAGCTAGATTGGTTGCTAAGGGCAATTGTCAACAAGAAGGAATAGATTTTGATGAAACATTTGCTCCTGTTGCAAGACTTGAAGCCATCAGAATCTTCTTAGCCTATGCAGCCCATGCCAATTTCAAGGTCTATCAAATGGATGTCAAAAGTGCCTTTCTGAATGGAGATTTGGAGGAAGAAGTATATGTCAGTCAACCTCCTGGTTTTGAAGATCCAAATTTTCCAGAACATGTCTATTATCTTTTGAAAGCACTTTATGGACTGAAGTAAGCACATAGAGCCTGGTATGACACTTTATCAAAGTTCCTTTTAGAAAATCACTTCACAAGAGGTACTGTAGATAAAACTTTATTTTTCAGGAATGTTATGGCTCAAGTATACTTGTTCAAATTTATGTAGATGATATTATTTTTGGCTCTACAGATGAGAAACTTTGTAAAAAGTTTGCCAAATTGATGCAAAGTAAGTATGAAATGAGTATGATGGGAGAACTAACTTACTTTCTTGGTTTACAAGTTAAGCAAATTAGTGATGGAATATTCATTAGTCAAACTAAATATATTTTTGATATTTTAAAGAAGTTTGATCTAATGGATTGCACATCTGTAAAAACTCCCATGGCCACTGCAACTAAATTTGAATTAAACACTACTGAAAAGTCTGTGGATATTTCAAGTTATAGAGGCATGGTTGGCTCACTTCTGTACTTAACAGCTAGTATGCCAGATATAATATTTGTTACTTGTTTATGTGCTAGATTTCAGATTGATCCTAGAGAATCTCACTTAATAGCTATTAAGAGAATTTTCAGATATCTCAAGGGAACACCAAACCTTGGCATTTGGTACCCTAGAGATTCTGGTTTTGATCTAACTGGTTATTCAGATGCAGATTATGCAGGTTGTAGAATTGATAGAAAGAGTACAACAGGAATCTGTCAATTTCTAAGAAACAAGCTTGTGTCCTGGTTCAGTAAAAAGCAAAATTCAGTTTCTACTTCCACAGCTAAAGCTGAATATATTACTGCTGGCAGCTGCTATGCACAAATTTTATAGATGAGAAATCAATTGCTAGACTATGGTTTGCAAGTTGAGAGAATTCCTATTTTCTGTGATAACACAAGTGCCAATGCCATCACTCAAAATCCAGTGCAACATTCAAGGACAAAGCACATAGATATCAAGTACCATTTCATAAGGGAACATGTAATGAATGGTACTGTGGAGCTACATTTTATTCCAAGTGAGAAGCAACTTGTAGATATCTTTACCAAGCCACTGGATGAATCTACATTTTCAAGGTTGGTAAGTGAGTTAGGTATGCTTAATTACTCTTAAATCTATCTGAGTTATTTTGCAAGTTGATATGCAGCCAGAAATTTAACTGATTTTTCAGTCTTGGATGAAATTTTGGCTATGTCAAAATTTACATCTCGACGGATGGCTCTTATCCATCGAGTTTGGTCATCCGTCGACATACAATTTGCTAATAAAAATCAATTACTTTTCTGGAATATTTTATGTCTCGACGGATAACTGTTTATCCTCATCCGTCGAATTGTCTTAATCTCAGCCGTTAATTCCCTGTACATTATCCATCGAGTATACTTACAGTTTGTAAGCATTACACGACGGATAATGGGTGGAATTTTTACAGTTTATTTTTAAATGACTATTTTAAACAATTTCTATTGATTACTCTATTTTACATTATTATTTTTTTTATCAGTTATTTTTGAGATACTATAAAGGCTTATTTCATTGCAATTGTTTTCTTTTATCATTCTCAAATTCAAGTGCTCTAATTTCATTCTCTCTCAAGCACTTACTCTTCTTCTCTTCAAGCTATTATTCTCTAACAATGGCACCTGTTGTAAAGATTATGTCTCAAACTGGGTTCATTTATGAGAAGAACAATTTCACTGCATTAGTTAACAAGGGTATTCAGCAATCGGATGACTACCACAAGATGATGGACTTTGTGAAGAATTGCAAGCTCAATTATGCCATGCTGGAATCACCCACAATTTTCTGTAAAGTTGTTGAAGAGATGTGGACCACTGCTACCTACAACTATACTGACAAGACCATCACTCTAACCATCAAATGTAAAGAATTCTGTATCAATAGTGATGTAATAAAAGCATGTTTCAAAATTCCTGATAACAATATGACTTCACCACACAATGATACTGATATTATCAATATGCTTAATTCCATGCACTATGCACTTCCTACTTCTAAATTGAGTGATATTAGGAGAATGGGTCTTAGGAAGGAGTGGAGTTTCTTGTGTGATGTAGTTACAAAGGTTTTCTCAGGAAAGCTCAGTAATTTTGATTCAGTGAATATTTCCATGCTCAACATGCTATATATGTTAGTTACAGAAAAATTTTATAATTTCAGTGACCTTGTCTTGTTTGAGTTAGGTTTTAAATTAGGTGAGTTAGCTAAAAGAGGTAAGAATGTGTATTATGCTAGATTTCTTATGTTATTGGCTAACCACCTCTGTGAAGAGATTGTGCTTGAGAACCCTAACAACAAACTGGATTGTTGGGTACAAGAGAGAAGGCTCATTGCAGATTTGAACAGGGCCAATCATCACAAGGATGTGCCAATGTTTTACTTTCCTGTAATGCAGGCACCTCAGGTAAGTGAGGTAAGTTCATCTATCCCTACAACCATTCCAACCTCCACAATTTTTTTGAGTTCAGGAGTAGCTATGGCAACCGTGCCAATGACCAAACAGTTGCCTACCAAAGCTGCCAAACCTACTACTATTTCCAAATCCAAATCAAAGAAAAGCCCCTCTGGTATCTCCCAAAAGATGCCAGTTGAAAAATCCACAAAAGCCAAGGTGGGGAGTGTGAAGGAGGGAAAGTCAGGTGAGGGAAGGGGTGAACATCAAAGAAACCCCAAGAATAAGGTTGGAGAGTTGAGTGAATCCCATCCTAGCCATACTGCAGTTTCCCAACAAACTGTAGTGCTTAAAAAGGATAAAAGTTCACTTCTAGCTGCATCCTCCCAAAAGGATGTAGTTATTGAACAAAGCTCTCAACCAAGAGCACAGGCCAAGAGGGTTAGGGACACAAGCTCACCCTAAACTTATACAAGAAAGAAGAAATCTAAAACCTCTGGGGATGCACAGGATACACACACAGTGCAAACTGGTGCTAAAGACACAGTCACTGCACCTTCTCAAGTTCAGTTTGATGTGGCTCCAACAAATATGGAGTCACAGCCAAAATCTCTAGTTATAGAATCACCTCAAACACCATACTCACCAACAAATTCTCTGGATGTGGATATGATAAACACATCAATTCCTGATTCCCCTTCTTTAACTCTGTTGGGGAAGCCAAAATCCAGTGCAAGTGAGCATCATCTTTTAGATGATTTATTGGCTCACTTGCCAATTCTTTCAGAAACCGTTGTGTCATCTGTGCCTAAAATTTCTTCAATTAGCACAGAGTCAACAATAGTTTCTCTTCCCAACTCATTCATTTCTACTCTTTCGACGGATATTGCTCATCCGTCGAGTAGTTATTGTATCCCGACGGATAAGCCTAATGGCAGTTATCCGTCGGACAACAAAACCACTCACTCGATGGATATCACTCATCCGTCGAGTATCTCTGCACAACTTCAAACTTCAATTATTTCAAGTGCAGAAGATTTAGTGGTTGTACAGTCACTCTTAGGATTGAGAGAACAGAGTGTCTTGAGTGAGAGGCTGGGTTGCTCCCAGGCAAAAGGAGAGGAAATGAGTGAAAATCTGCAATCCATTTCTTCAGGATTGGCAAAAGGGAGTGAGAGGAGTCCCACCTTAGTAGGTGAAGGTGAGGGTGTGAGGGTGGGGAACCAGGGTGAGACCCTGATGCAACAAAAGAGAGAACATGAGAGAAAAGCAGGTACAGAGGATATAAGGGTGGATCCAGCCATTGCTCATGAGTCAATGATTGTGGATGACGTAGAAAAGGAAAGATATTTTCAGCAACATTACAAAGCTGTAATTGATAACATTTCCTTGGATGCTGACACTTTTACTCATCCTGTGTCAGCCTATCAACTGTTGGCTACTCAGGGCAATGAGGAGGCAGAGAAGACTTTAAATCTAGTACATACTTCAGAATCTCTACAAAGGGATAAAGCTGCTGTTAATTTAATGCCTTCTACATCTGGTGAGCCATCTGAAGAATTTGGAGTAAATTCTAATGATGATGACTCTGTTTTATTTGATTGAAGCATGAACTTAGGGGGAGATGAAGGCCCAAGTTCTATTCTAGATCTACCTGAATGGGCATTGACAAAGGAGTCTACACCAGGACAATTCAATGTATCCTTAGTCAAACAAATCATGTCTATCCAAAAGGCCATTCAGAACACCTCAAATGCTAGTACCAAGGCTATTCTTCAAGCCCACGTAGATTCTCTACATCTCATGAAGCTACAGCAATTAAGACAGAATCTGAGTATGGATGAACTCAAAAAAGATATAGCTGACTTGAAGACCTACAATTCTGAGTAGCTGGATTCAATAATGCCCTATGGCACAATGCAGGATCTGCTCCTGAGACTGAGAAGAGAATCAGATGTTGGAAAGAAGCTGGCCAAATTGGAGGACAGAGTTCAAGTTATTGAAAACTCCGTGGTCACCATTCTTCAAAATAAACAGTCTTAGACTAGTCTTCTAATGCAACTGGCTAAAGCACAAGGCTTGACTCCTCAACTTGATGATAACAAAACGGGGGAGAAAGGACCAAGTGAGGGGGAGAAACTTCAGATAAAAAATCAGTAAAGTAATTGTGCCTTCAATTACTGTCTCAAAACCACCAGTTGCAGATGGTATAGATCTGATTCAAGCAGCAGCAGCTAACTTGAAAGTTGCTGAGAAGGAAAAGTTGAGTTTGGTCAACTGGAAGAAAATTGATGAGGAGATACAGAAAAAGTTTGAACTTGTCAAGGAGCCAGTTAAGTCAGCCATCCATCACTCTCAAGTCAAGCAAATTAGTGTGCATGAGATGAGCATGAATTATCTGGAAAAAGGACAATCTTCCTGCATCAAGTCTCCAAAGGCTGAAATGATTCTTAAACAAAGGGCAAACTACTCAAAATCATCTTTGAAGAACCCCTTGTACATGTGTATGAGTCACCCAAGCCTGATGAAAAGAAGCTTATGTCAAGATCAATTGTCTTCTATAAAGATCTAGCTGATTCAGTTTCTAAAAGAAGGAATGCTAAAATTGTCAGAAATGGGAAAGAAATTTGTGTGGTGGCTGGACACCCTCAATTTGCTCAAGCAAAGAGAGAAGAAAAAGCTAGATTGAAGCAGGAAAAGAAGCAGGCTGCTCTAGATGCTAAAAAGGCTAAACAAAAGAGAGAGCAGATTGCTATCTTGGCCAAGCTACATGCTGTAAACACATCACAACAAATTCCCTCTCAACCATCTGAAGCTACTGAATCAAGGAAGCAAGTTGAAGAACAGAAGAAATCTCCAAGAAAGAAAGAATTGGCTAAAAGAACTAAAAGGAAACTGGATATTGTTGACAAGGAATTGTAAGATCAATTTCCTAAGAAATCCACACCAATTACAACTCAAGCAACAAAGCCTTATGTGGTATTTGAAGACATAAAGGTGGTGGATCCCTACAGGAATATTCATGGTGAACCTATTATGCCCAAGGATGAGCCAATAGATTGGGATAACATACCAATTCCAGACTTCAATCTACCAATCCTTAGCAAGCCAAAAAGGACAAAGTCAAGAGCAGTCAAGAAAGTGAAGTTGTCACCTCTCAAATCCAAGTCTGTAGTTAAAACTCAGCCCAAAGTCAATAAGGGAGACTACATGTACTTGTGTGACATCAAAGAATTTTCTAATCTAAACCTCTATCTGGATGAACTAGATGAGGTGAGAGGAATTGATGCATACAGAAACCTACCTGAAAGGATAGTGTTCAAGTACAAATGAGGAAAGGAGATTCAGTGGCCACTTCATAGGATTCTTCAAGAGAGCCAAGCTGTACTGATTAAAGTTTATTCATCCTTCAAGAAGAACTTTGGGTTTAATATCACTGCAAAAAGACTAGTATTGAAGAAGATTGAAGAACTAAGGAGTCTTAGAGCAAAAGATGCACTCCCAAAGACTCTAATCATCCCATACACAGGGAGAAGGGTGCATCTAAGGCCCTACTGGATGATGGAGTTCATAGATGACAAAGGTGTGAGAAGATTCTTTAGATTAGAAGACCAATTGAGCATCTCCAGCAATGAGACTCTCTTGGAAATGCAAGGAAAGCTAAATCTCTCAGAATCTGATGAATTGGAATTCCACAGGCAGCTCCAAAATCAGATTGATGAAAATAACAGAAAGCTTGGAAGAAGATCCAGACCTTCAAGAAACTAGAAAAATATGCTCAGGCTAGAGGAGAATCTTGAAAATGACTGTGAGCTAAACTTTGTACATTTTATTATTTGAAGCACTTTTCAGTATTATCTACTTTTCTTTAAAGCTGTATGTTTAGGGTGTTTTGTTATCATCAAGTATCTCTTAATTTATGGCTACAATTACAGTAGACATAAATTGGGGGAGATTGTTGTGTATATGTTGTGTACTTAATGATTTCATGAACAAAACACATAAGTAGATTTTACTTAGTGAAATAATGTAGCACTCGACGGATAAGAATTATAGTCCCAACGGATAACTCATTATAGTCCCGACGGATGATGACTTATTATTCATCGAGTGAGTAGCTTATGTAATAATAAGTCTATAGCTCATTTCTGCATACACCTTTGTATAGATTCTGTAGTAGCATATAAGTCATGTTGACTTTAACTAGATATGCAGAATAGGTTGATTAATTCTACATAGATGAAGTCTTGTAATTCTGTATAAATGAATTGAAGTCAAGTGCCAAAATAGCTACCGACGGATGATTAACAAAGCCATCGACGGATGATCAAATACCTATCAACGGATGTTTAATATATCAGTCGACGGATGATCAATGAAGCCGTCAATGGATGATCATAAAGTCGACGGATGATCATGTACTCAACGGATAAAGAATTATTAGCATTTCTCTGTATTCTCAGTAGTTCATATTTTGTAAGCAGCTGTGAGCATTCTTGCACACAGAGTTCTCTCGATATAATATATATCTCTGGTGGAATTGTTTAAATCCACCAGAAAGTTTTTAAAGACTCTTGTTTTTAATTACTTGTGTTTTGATTCACTTAAGTTTTTATTCCGCATTGTGCTAATCAATACACTTATATTTATATTCGAGTTTGAACATTTTTATTTTAAGAAAAAGGGTCAAGAATTCCATTCAACCCCCCTTCTGTAATTCTTGTTATATTGTTAAGGGACTAACAACTTCATTACTATATTCCAGCATCTTTGAATATCTTCATAATAGCATGGAAATAGAAATGCTTCTTTGTTCTCGAAAACCCAGTTGAATAGGCTACCACATTTCATTTGCATACACTCGACGCTTGTGACTGTGTTGTCACTGTCAACAGATATTTGAATTCTTTATCCGTTGGGTTTATGATCATCCGTCGAGTTAATGATCATCTGTCGGGTTGTCAATCATCCGTCGAATCCATTGTTGTTCATCCGTCGGGTAGCAATCAGGCACTAGACTTCATCATCATTTATGTACAATTAATCAACTTATTCTGCATATCTAGTTAAAGTCAACATGACTGAAGTACTACTACAGATTCTAAACAATGTGTATACAGAAATGTGCTACAGACTTATTGTTACATAAGCTACTCACTCGATGGATAATAAGTCATCATCCATCGGGACTAAACAGAGTTATCTGTCGGGACTATAATCCTTATCCGTCGAGTGCTACAGTTTCACTAAGTAAAATCTACCAAGGTGTTTTGTTCATGAACTCATCAAGTACGCAACATATACACAACAATGGTTAATATGCAGGTTAATTCCATTTTATAAAATGAAAAAGGAGGAGAAATAAACCTAATTTGAGTGCAAATATGAGAGTACAAAGACTGAGCGCAGTTGCTTTGCTTGAGTAGATTGCAGCAGCGGCGAGAGCTCGGAGAGAGTACGATCGAGACCACGGCAAAACAACGGCGAGAATCCGGTGAGAGTTTGAGAGCGAGAGAGAGACAGTTTTTGTGTTTTAGAGAGAGGTTGAGACGGACGAGAGAGAGAGATGGTGAGAGAGATGGTGAGTGAGAGAGAGGGAGAGAGAGTTTGGGTGGGAGAGAACCGGTGACGGGAGAGGGTCTGAGAGTTTGAGAGAGATTGACGAGGGAGAGAGTTTGAGAGAAAGAGAGCAGTTTTTAGTTTTTAGTTTTTATTTTAAATTTTTTTAATTAATTTGTCTGAAGAGAGGGAGAGTGAATTCGTTAAGGGGGGGGGGGAATTGGTTAAGGGGGAAAGAAAGGGGGCTTTGCCGCGTTCATTTTTTTTCAAAATATAGACATCGGTTCTAAATAAAGCGATGTCTATTAACAATATAGACATGGCATTTTCGCAGGATGATGTCTATAACAGTTTAGACATCGGTGGCACATTTGACCGATGTCTAACATATGATGTCTATTCACCTTTTTCTTGTAGTGCAAGTTCACCATAAATTTATGCCAGAAAGAAGAAATCAAAAACCATTGGGGATACACAGGGTGCACATACTGTGCCTACTGCAGTCAAAGACTCAGTTCATGCACCTTCTCAAAGTCAGATTGATGTGGCTCCAACAAATATGGAGTCACAGCCAAAATCTTTAGTTATAGAAGCACCTCACACTCAAAACTCACCCACAAATTCTATGGATGTGGACATGATTCACACATCAATTCCTGATTCTCCATCTTTAACTCTCATAGAGAAGCCAAAATCTCAAGCAAATGAGCATCATCTTTTAGATGATTTGTTGGCCCACTTGCCATTCCTTTTTTATTCTACTGAGAATACTGTGCAAAATCTCAAATCAATCTCCACATATTCTACAGTAGTTTCTACTCCAAACTCTGTCATTTCTACTATCTCGATGGATATTGTTCGTTTGTCTTCTAGTGATTGTATCTCAATGGATGTGCTTCACAGCAGTCATCCGTTGAAACTTTTAACTGCTATTTTGATGGATGTTTCTCATCCGTTAAATATCACGGCACCACTCTAAATTTCAACTACGATTACAAGTGCAGATGATCTAGTGGTTGTACAGTCACTCTTAGGATTGAGGGAAGGGAGTGAACAGAGTGAGAGGCTGAGCTGCTCTCAGGAAAAAGGAGAGGAAATAAGTAAAAATTTGCAAGCTATTTCTTCCAGCTTGGAAAAAGTGAGTGAGTGGAGTCCCACCTTCGTTGGTGAGGGTGGGAAGCCAAGGGGAGTCCTTGATGCAAGAAAAGAGAGATCATGAGAGAAAAGAAGGTACAGAAGAATGGGAAGAGCCCATTGTGTAATATCCGGGATATGACGTATAATTATTTTTGTTAATAAATAAATATTATGTGATTATTATATAAATTTTGGTGAATTATTTGTGACGTGGTATCTATGTTTGGATATGTAAATATGATATAATTTGAGTATTTTAATTTTTATATGTCCAAAATAAAATATAGATAATTGTCATATCTTCATATTTATTTTTACGATGATTTATGATTTTATTGGACATTTATGGATTTTATAATTTCTTTTTCCGAGTAATTACAAACTATTTTATATAATCGAGAACCAGCCGACCTCAACCGTTTTTACGTTTTTATAACCCGAAACTCTTCCGAGAACTCCTTCCTAACCTAATTGTAATATTCCGAGCATTTTCCATGTTTCGACTTTTTCGATCCGGCGTACGGTTTGTTCTGTGCGAGTCCCAGCGCAATATTTTCGATACAATATTCGTTTCGGTAAATCAACAAAACTCGTATTTTGATAAACGGGAACTTTTTATTAAACTATTATATTTATCACCTCGTAATACGTGTAATCAGGCGCTGAGATCAAAACCGCAATACAAATTGTACAGATTTGGATAATTATCCCAAAAACCGGTACCGTTTGGATCCGTTCTTATAGATAAACGTACTATTTTATATCCGGAATGATCCAACAGGATACTAATTTCCCGTAATTATAAATAGCCTTTACCGTATTTTATTTCGTACAGAAAATCATTTACAGCCAGTAAATTATATAATTTTACAGAGAAAATACTTATATTCATATAACTTCTGAGATTCAAACTACAATTTCAAGGCGTTACCGGATTCCGATTGGAAAGCTCGAGTACTCAAAACGAAGGTCTTGAGGTGTTCTATCAGAATCAATAAGCCTTACAACTGCAGAATCAAAGGATATTTTTCTATATTTTTTATTAATTTCAAATTATATTGATTAAAAATATGAATTTTTGTTTGGATGATTGTTTGAATGATTTGATGCTTGTATGTTGTAGAACTTTTCTTCCTGATGATTTTGATATGTCATATGACTGATTTGGAGTTCAATAACATGTTCAAAATTGAGTTTGATTTTTGAATTTTGAAATTAGGGTTTATAACCCATATGAGTGTTCTTGATTGAATTTGGAGGTTTCTTATTTAGGGATTAACAGATGTTTTAGATGGGTGGGTTTTGTTCCCCTTGAAATTTGCAATCGATTGGTGTATAGTATGTTAACAGACGATCCCTGGTTCGAAGGAAGTTGTCATTTGAAGCTTCTTTGAGTTCACCGGAAACCGGCGAACTTCTCGGCCAATTTCCGGCCAACTCAGGGATTGTTAGTATGAATTGATTGTTGGGTTGTGTTCCTGGTGAGCCATAGTTGTGATCTGGAGGTGATGGTGGGGTGAGGATGTCGGAATCGTCTTCTCCGGCGAGACAGGACATTTTCCGGCAAACCCCTGTAAAAATTGCAGTTTAGTACCTATGGTTTTGAAAGAGAAACAGCTCAGTCCCTGAACTTTCCAGACTTTGCAAAAATAGGATTCCTGTTTATAAATTATTTAAAAATTATATTTTCTATTTATTTTAATTATAAAAATTTGTTTTTAATTACTGAAAATTCCAAATTTTTTATTTTAATTCCAAAAATTATTTTTAATTCAAAAATAAATCTGAATTAATTAGTTAATTAATTTTAGTTAATAATTAATTGATTAATTGGTCAATTAATTCGAAAATTAATTGATTAATTGATTTAATTAATTATTAATTGATTTTAATTAATTATTTAATTAGATTTAATTATTTATAAATGATTTAAAAAATCCAAAAAATAGTTTCGAGCTTTAAAATATTATTTTAAATTATTTTTAAAGCTCAATAATTATTATAAAATTATATTGAAGCCAGATTTGGCTAATCGAAACCTATTTATTGTTTTAAAATTGATCCAACGACCCATTTTGACTCCGAAAAATATTTTAAAAATCATATTAAAAACCCGAAAGACTGTTTATGGCCTGAGACTTCCTTATAAATGAAATTTCATTGATTGTTTGACGTGCTCTGTGCTATATGTGAATTATTTGTTTGACTGTCGGTCTATGTGATCAGTGTTTACTTGTTTTAGCATAACTTTTAATCCGTAAATCAGATTTGGGTGAAACGAAGGGTAGATGAAGCCTTATGACGTCCATGTGACGATTAGAATAATGTGAGATGAATATTGATAGATACTTATGATGCCTAGCAGAGTAGACAAGGCATAGAAAGGGAAGCAGGTGATCAGAAAATGAAATCGATGCGTAGAAAATACAGAATGTGATCAGTGAATAGAAGCAAGGCATAGAAAAGTAGACGAGTGGTTGTTGAATAAAGTCAGTAGACAAGTATGAGTGAAGTTGGAATCGATTGTGATAAGGCAAGTACTTCTAAACCTTTTTCGAGATATAATGTAAATATTTCTAAATTCTCTCGTGACATATTGTTAAGTATTCAAAATAGCTCTGTTCTATATTGTAAGTACTTTGAATCCTTCAGCCTTAAACCTGAGCCACATCATTTGATCTTTGAGCCGTAAGCCTTATTCTTTGTGAACCATTTCTTGTTGGTTTACCAGATACTAAACCACACAAATACGATACTACTCCACAAATATATACCCATCATATACCGAACACTGGAACAGAATTGTTTGAACATACATAAACTTTTATACTCAACCATACCTTGTGACATCAAAGAACTAAACCTTATAAAATCATTGTTCCTCTAATACCCGATTCTCCTACAGGCTGAAGGTCATTTCTTTTATATACTTTCACATACCCTCGTGGTACCCATGAATTTTCACCATGCTCTTATAAAATATGTTTTATTGCTGTTGATTATGGTCTTGTTTTATTGAGTTATATTGTTTATCATATTGAACTGCTTTAGAATTGGATAGTTTTCTTTATGTGGACCAGATTCGTGGTCGAATTAGGACAATATGTATCTTGGATCCAGTTCGTAGAGCAGAGCTGTGTGCCTTGCTCAAGGTTAGTGCGTGACTAATCAGCAGCCTAACCTTGGTTTTAAAATTTAAAATGAATATCCAATTCTAATGATTGTTTAACAAGAAACTTGATTCCCCTGAATCATCTCGTTTGATCATTGATTAACCTCAGTTATTGTTATTGTGACTTGTTGAGCTAATTAGCTCACTCTTGCAAATCTTTTTATGTATTCTACAGATAAGAAGGATACGGTTGATAGCGAGGTTTCCCAGTTCAATGTACGAGCTATAATTCCAGATTGAGTTGGATCGAGCTAGTAGGAGCTTGCTACGGTAGTGAGATAGTAAGATTGTAAGAATAATTTCATTATCAGTTGTAAGTTAAATTAGTTGGGATTTGGTACGTTGTAATAAAAGTTAAGGTTGTGGCTTGTTTTCATAATTTAACCTGTTGTGATCCGTAGTTATGTAAAGCAGGGACATTGCAAATAATATTTCATATACAGGTTTATATATTGTGTATGTGTTGTGGACCTCAAACTTCTGACCCGGGTTTGGAGGGCGCCACACATTGTAAGTGAGTTAATGGATGTCAATGAGGCTGAAAAGAAACAGCTATTTCAGCAAGAGTATCAAGTTGTCTTAGACTCTGTCTCTTATGAAGTTGAGGCATTTACTCACCCTATTTCAACTTATCAAGTTTTGGCTGAACAGGACAATATGGTTGCTAAAAGAATGCTCAACTTGGTGCACACTACTTCCTTTATTCAAAGGGCCAAGAATGCCATCACAGCCATGCCACCCACAACTGGTGATGATGTTAATTATGGAACTGGTGGTTCTGAGGATATTTTTGGGGATGAAGATGATGATGAAGGAGAGTTCATGGATATAGGGGGAGAAGCAGGCCCTAACTCAAGATCAAACATTCCATCTTGGGTGTTTTCCAAAGCATGTGATGAGCATCATTTCAAATCCACTCTTTCTCATATCATTCAGCAAACTCAGACAGCCCTTCAAACTACAACAAATGCCAACACCAAGACACTTCTACAAGCACATCTGAACTCTCTCCAACTACATCAAATTCAATATCTTAAATAAAATCTAGATGTCACTGAGCTGAAGACATAAATTGATCAAGTCAAGAAGGAAAACTTAAACACAACCATGCTAGACATCAACAGACATCTTAGGAAAAATTTTGATCTAGCCAACAAGGTGGACTCCTTAGACAAAAGGCTCAAAACCCTGGAAATATCAATTACTGAAATCCATCTACATCAAGCCCAACAAACTCTGCTACTTCAGAAACTGGTGGCAACACAAAACTCAACCTCCACTCACCTTGATGCTAACAAAAAGGGGGCGAAAAACTCTATCATTCCAGTTATCTGGGGGGAGTCAACAAGTGAGGGGGAGAAAGTGCTCAATATTCAAGTAAGCAAAGTGATTGTTCCAGCAGTTACTTTCAAGCCACCAGCCTTGGAAAGCATTGATCTGATCAAGATAGCAGCTGCTAAGTTGGAATCAAATGAGAAATTTAAAAAGCTTGATGTTGTAGTAGTTGAGCAAGAGGTGGATGCAAAATGGAAGAAGTTGATGAAAATATCAAGAAGAAATTTGGTCCAATTGAGAATCAAGACAAGATCTTTTCTCACTTCTGTCAATTGAGACAAATTTCAGCTAATGAAATGAGCCTTGGGAACATGGAAATGGGTCAACCCTCATCAATCAAGTCTCCAATGGCCAGTATGATCCTTCAACCAAAAAGGAACTATCCAAAGAATTAAGACAAAAATCCAGTGGACCTATCTTATGAAACCCCTAGGCCAGATGAAAAGAAGCTGCTTGCAAGATCTATTGCATTATCCAAGGATCCCAGAGACATAGTGTCAAAAAACAGAATTGCTAAGATCTACAGGAATGGTAAACTAATCTGTGTAGTGGATGGACATCCATAATTTACAGAGGCTAAGAAAGAAGAAAAGATGAGGGTTAAACAACAACAAAAGCAAGCTGCTTTAGAAGCCAAGAACCTAGCCAAAAAGCCTACAACCACAGAAGTTACATTGCCTGTTGTGATAACTAAAAATATAAATGAAGGAAAGAAGGAAGAACCAAAGCAGACAAATAGGAAGTTTATATACAAAATCCATGCAAAGAGGAAGATAGATTTCAATGAAGATAAGGAAGACTATATGCCAACCCAATCTACAATTTCAAGTCAATCAGCCATACCTACTGTGAGGGAGGCTGAATTCAAGGTTGATCCTAACATCACCTTTCATGGTGAACCTATTGTTCCTAAGGATGAACCTATAAAATGGGACAGTTTGCCTCTTCCTGATCTAAATCTTCCAATCTTTTCCAAACGAAGGAAGACAAAGGAAAGAGTAGTCAAAATAGTCAATCCTGCCAAGCTTAAATCCAAGAAAGTGGCCAACCCCAATCATAATGTCAAAAAGGGAGATCAACTCTACATATGTGACATCAAAGAATTTTCAGATATAAACCTCTATCTGGATGAGCTAGAAGAAGTCAGATTTATTTATTCCTACAAGCACCTTCCAGAGAGACTAGTCTTCAGGTACAAGGGTGGTAAAGAGATTACATGGCCACTTCACAGTATTCTCAATGAAGGTTATTCCACTTTGGTGACCATCTTCTCTGCAATCAAGAAAAACTTTGGATTTAATATAGTTTCTAAGAAAATGGTACTAAAAAAATTGATGAGATAAGTAATAGATGGAGAGGACCAAATTTACTCCCAAGAGTATTGACAATTCCTTTTACTGGAGATATGGTGCATTTGAGGCCATACTGGATCATGGAGTTCAAGGATAAAAAATATATTAGAATATTCTTCAGATTGGAAGACCAGTTAAAGATTGCAAGCAATGAAACTCTCAAGGAGATGCAAGAAAAGCTAGATTTAACAAATGAGGATGAAGCAGAATTTTTTAGACAACTCCAACATCTGATTAAAGAGAATGATGTGAAGCTGGGAAAGAAGTCAAGGCCATCAAGGAAATGATCTAAATTTGCTCAGTCTAGATGAGCACCTTGAAAATGATCTGTAAGACACTCTACAAATCTTTCTTTGTGAGATTTTTTAATAACCTGCAACACTTGTTAATTTTAATCTACTTTATTTCATTCTGTAGTCATAGAGTATTTTGTTATCATCAAGTTTCTCTTAATTTATGGCTATAATTCAAGTAGACATAAACTGGGGGAGATTGTTAGAAATATGTTGTGTACTTGATGATAACTTGAACAAAACACTTAGTAGATTTTAGTTAAGTGAAATTGTAGCTTTCAACAGATGATCAATTCAACATCCGTTGAAAGAGTAGCTTATGTAACAATAAGATTAGTAGCACATTTATGCATACTTAAGTAACTTAGTGAACTAGATGTTGTAGAATGTTTAAGTCATGTTGACTACTAGACTAATATGCAGGATAGGTTGGTTAATTATAAATATTATCTTCCTTGTAATCTTGTATAAATGAAATAGAGTCAAATGTCAAGAAGACAGTCTCAACGGATGATTCACAAAGTTTCAACTGATGATCAACATAAGTCTCGATGGATGATCAACCTGAGTTTTAACGGATGATCAATCTGAGTTTCAACAGATGATTAGATTTAAAAGAGCAGTTGATAGTGATTTGACAGTCACATGCGTTGGTTGTATGCAAATGGAATGTGGCAGCCATATTCAGGTTTTAGAGAACAAAGAAGCATTTCCACTTTCATGCTAAACTGAAGATGTTCAAAGATGCTGGAAAGAGAAGTGTAGCAGCATGAAATTAGACTAGAAATAGTTTTGTCTTATTATCTTGTCTTTTTATCATGTAATTTGGTGATATATAAACCAAAGGTATCAAGTTGAATAGTATCCAAGTTAGTAAGCATTTATTAGAGAAGTAGATAAGGAAAATATGTAAAGAATTTCTCTGTTCTTGTTGTTCAACTTGTAAGCAGCTGTATACAATTTTGTAACACAGAGTTCTCTACTTAATATATATCTATGGTGGAAAAGTTCAATCCACCAGAAAGTTTTTAAGTACTTGTATTTAAATACTTTATGTTTTAATTTCTACACTACTTTCATTTCGCACTATTGCTAAATGAAACATAGTTATTTATTTGTAATAGAACTGTTCTTAAAATTGAAAAGTAGCAAGAATTACATTCAACCCCCCTTCTGTAATTCTTTGTTAGATTGTTAGGGAACAACAGTGGAGTTAACTACTGAAGGTGTGGAAGCTTTTGAAGCTACTAAATCACATACTGCACCAATTTCTAATTCTATTCTACATGCTGAAGCTGGTGAAGAAGTTCAGCAATTAGTGCAAAATCCGATTTATATTGAAGAATCTAATGATGGTGGAAAAAGCTAATATTTCTAATGCTATTATAAATCTTGAGGATGATATTTTCTTCCCTAAAGATATGCCTATGCATGTGAGATAACAGAAAATAAAAGAGTTAGATGCTAAGAAGAAGCATGATTATTTTGATAATCTCTGGAATGCTCATTGGAAAGATGATACATATCCTATTTCCAGAACACAAGCTGTTGCACATCTGGAAACAGCAGAACGGAAGATAACAAATCCTGATATGCTCAATTATCTGAAAGCATCAACTTTAGTTGTCAGATCTTTACAAACAGCTCAAGAAGCAAATTCTACTCAAATTAATCAGATCAAGGAATCATTGATTGCTTCAAAGCTGACTACTCATTAGGAAATTCAGAAACAAATTGCACCAATAGTTTCCAGACAAACTACAATTGAAGTCAGTTGATAAGTGGCATTTATATCCACTTAGAATGCTTTGTAAAGGCTCGAATTGGTGTTTTGTACTCAAGTTGTGTATGTTTTTGTAGTGTTTTACATTTCAGGGCATATCCAAAAGAAGGGATGGATTTTGTGTGATTTATACTTAAAAGAGTGTTAGGATGGAGCCTCGGTCGATTGCGTGAAAGAAACCAGCAATTGAAGTCAAGAAAACAGAAAAAAAAACCCAGTGTTTCCAGAAGCTCAGGGCGGCCGTGCTACACTTGGGAGTGGCCACGCTCGTTTAACAGAAAGTTAGGGCGGCCGCGCGGGATCTCAGGGCGGCCGCGCTAGGTCAATTTTTCATAATCCTGATGCTAATAGAAGACTGATTTGCTGGACTCCTTACCTGTTGGGCTGGTATATAAAGGCTCATAAAAAGACATCTTTCATATAGAAGAGGAAGGAGATAGCAGCAAGAAGACCTAATAGCACAATACAATGAAGGAGAACAAGATCTAGTTTTTACTTGTGATTCTTTTCTTAAGTTGTAATCTTGGATGCTTATTTTCTTTATTGTTTAAACCTAATACTCTTGTTAACGTACTTTATTATTATTATTCAGTTTATAAAGACTTAATTTATTTACCATGCTTCCATTGGAACCCATGGTGACGATGAGTTCGCTTATGAACTAATCATTATCGTGGGGTTCTAACGAATATATTTATGGATTCCTATAGTTAATTGTTTCGATATCTTGGTGTGTGGTGATTGTATGATATCCTAGTATTAGTTGTGCTTATTCGTCATATGGGCATCGCGAACATATAAGATAGGTTATTAATCTTTATTGAAGCGACAGTGAATATAGAGATTTAGAACTTGCCATGCTAGCAGAGGTTCTTGTATTTGTTATGCATGATTCATAGGTAATTTTAACCATATTACTTGCCCTATGTAATCACGAAAGATAACTTGCGCATTAAACCTTTATGTTGTCAAATTCTATAGACATAGAGGGTCTCAACATAATTGGTGTCTATTCAGCTTCTATCTCTTTTGTAGATGTCTGGTAGTAGGGTATTTGTACAACGACAGTTGCCGTTTACAAGTTTTGTGTTATCTGATTAGTTGTCATCACCATTGCATGCTGAGGTTAAAAACAATGACTTTGAATAAAGTAGTAATGAAGTTAGAATCCCATGTTTGTCTCATATAGTTAAATCAACCTTTTAATCTATTAGTTAATTGCATGTTAGTTTAATCTTAGTTATAAATAACCTAAATTGTTATTGTCTTATCATTGAACGATAGCCATACCATTGTTGTATAAGTGCATAAATTGAAGTTAACCTAAACCAGTCTTTGTGGGAATGAATTTGATTGATATCTTATACTACTTGCGAATGCGTATACGTGCGTTTAATTTTAGCACGTGTTTTCATCCTAACAAGTTTTTGGCACCGCTGTCGGGGACTCGGTGTTAATTTTTAGTTTATGTTCTTGACATCAGTGGTCGTTAAAGTTCAATAACTCGGATATTTTACATACCTTGATGGGGGATTCGGATAGTGAAGATGATGAAGGTGATGGACAGTTGCAGTATTTGAATGCTTCTCCTTGGAAGCGAAGGCTGGATATGTCTTTTGAATCTCTTCGATTGTCAGAACTCAAAAATGCTGAGGGGCGTCTCAAGCCATCTATTGAGGAAGCTCCTACATTCGAGCTTAAACCTTTTCCTGAACACTTAAGGTATGCATTTTTAGGTGATGCATCTACTTTGCCTGTTATTATTGCATCCGACCTTTCATGTAGTGATGAGGAAAAGCTCTTGAGAATTTTAAGAGAGTTCAAATCGGCAATAGGATGGACTATAGCAGATATCAAGGGAATCAGCCCTTCTTATTGCATGCACAAAATTCTGCCAAAGGAAGGAAGCAAGACGATTGTGGAGCAACTTGGAAGGCTAAATCCCAACATAAAGGGGGTTGTGAAGAAGGAAATTCTCAAGTGTCTAGATGCAGGGATCATTTATCCTAATTCTGATAGTACTTGGGTGAGCCCAGTTCAGTGTGTACCGGAGAAAGGAGGCATCATTGTGGTTGCTAATGAAAAGAATGAGCTCATTCCTACTCGAACAGTCACGGGGCGGAGAGTTTGCATGGATTACAGGAAGCTGAACAAGGCCACGAGGAAAGATCACTTCTCTCTTTCTTTTATTGATCAGATGTTTGATACGTTGGCTGGGCACGAGTACTACTGTCTTCTGGATGGATATTTGGTCTATAAACAGATTTGCATCACTCCAGAATATCAGGAAAAGACTACTTTCACTTGTCTGTTTGGTACTTTTGCTTTTAGAAGAGTTTCTTTTAGGTTATGTGGTGCACCTGCCATATTTAGAGATGCATGATGGCCATCTTCTCTGACATGATTGGTCAGAATGTTGAGGTGTTCATAGACGATTTTTCTGTGTTCGGAGATTCTTTCGACGAGTGCTTGCAAAATCTTGGTGCAGTTCTTAAAAGGTGTGTTGAGACCAATTTGGTTCTCAACTGGGAGAAATGTCATTTTATATTACAACAGGGCATCATTCTTGGGCACAAGGTCTCTAGTAAAGGTCTTAAGGTGGACAAAGCCAAGGTGGGGTCATTGAAAACCTTCCTCCTCCAATTTTTATTAAGGGAATCCGCATTTTTCTTGGTCACGCGGGTTTCTATCGGCGGTTCATCAAGGACTTCTCTAAAATTTCTAAACCATTGTGCAATCTATTAGAGAAAGATGTTCATTTCAAGTTTTATGATGAGTATATAGCTGCTTTTGAGAGCTTAAAGAAGAGCTTGATCACGGCACCTATCATTAATACACCTGATTGGAATGAGCCTTTTAAAATGATGTGCGATGCGAATGACTATACAGTTGGAGCGGTTCTTGGGCAAAGGAAGAACAATATATTTCATGTGGTATACTATGTTAGTAAGACCCTCAATGGTGCTCAACTGAACTAAACTACTACTGAGAAGGAGCTCTTAGCCATTATTTACGGTTTTGAGAAGTTTCGATCTTATTTGCTTGGGACGAAGGTGATAAATTTCACTAATCACGCTGCGATTCGCTTTCTCGTCTCGAAGAAGGACTCGAAGCCTAGATTGATTCGATGGGTTCTTTTACTTCAGGAGTTTGAGTTGGAGATCAAGGATAGAAAAGGTACTGAGAATCAAGTTGCTGATCATCTCTCTCGGTTAGAAGATCCATGTACAGCTTCACATGAAAATACATTGATAAATGAGTCTTTTCCCGATGAGCAGTTATTTGGGATGCAAGACGAAAAACCGTGCTTCGCAGACATTGTGAACTATCTTGTGAGCAACATTATGCCCCCGGACTTATCTTCTACTGAAAGGAAAAAGTTTCTTCATGAGGTGAAGTGGTACATGTGGGATGAGCCATTTTTATTTCGGCAAGATGCTGACCAAATCATCTGAAGATGTATTCCGTACAGCGAGACGGAGGGTATCTTGCGAGACTGCCATTCAACTATTTATGGAGGCCACTTTGGTGGAGAAAAGATAGCAGCTCGTATCCCTCAAGCAGGATTCTTCTGGCCTACATTGTTTAAGGATGCACATCAGTTCATTTTGAAGTATGATAGCTGCCAGCGTGTAGGTAATATGTCCAAGAGGGACGAGATGCCTCTTAATGTTCTTCTCAAGGTTGAGGTCTTCAATGTTTGGGGAATTGACTTCATGGGGTCGTTTGTCTCATCTTACAATAATCAGTATATCTTGTTGGCGGTAGATTATGTCTCAAAATGGGTGGAAGTCAAGGCTTTACCAACGAATGATGTGAAGGTAGTGCTTAATTTTCTTCACAAGCAGATATTCACAAGATTTAGGACTCCAAGAGTCATAATCAGTGAGGAGGGATCGCATTTCTGCAATCGCAAGTTCACTGTTATGATGCAGAGATATAATATGAATCATCGCATCGCTACAGCCTACCATCCTCAGAATAATGGTCAAGCTGAGGTATCTAACAGAGAGATCAAGCGTATTCTAGATAAAGTTGTATGTCCATCAAGAAAGTATTGGTCTTTAAAGCTGGATGAAGTTATTTGGGCATATCAAACAGCATTCAAGACTCCACTAGCCATGTCACCATTTCAATTGGTTTATGGTAAGGGATGTCATTTGCTTGTAGAGCTAGAGCACAAGGCATATTGGGCGTTGAAGAAATTGAACCTTGATATGGATGCAGCTGGTAGGAAAAGGATGTTTCAATTGAATGAACTTAATGAGTTTCAACTTCAAGCATATGAGAACAACAAAATATATAAGGAGAAAGTCAAGAGCTGGCACGATAGGGGTCTAGTGCTCAAATCATTTATGTCGGGGAAACAAGTTCTTTTATTCAAATCTCGTCTCCATCTTTTTCCTAGAATATTGAAGTCGAGATGGTCAGGGCCGTTTGTTGTCAAAACTGTATTTCCATATGGAGCGGTGGAGATTTTTGAAAATGATCCAGGCCAGGCATTCAATGTGAATGGACATCGTTTGAAGCATTACTATGGGGATAAGTCAAACCATGAGGTGGTTAGTGTCTTTTTATTGTCAACTTGATCTCGGAATTCTACGTCAATCTAGCGATGTAAACCAAGCGCTTCTTGGGAGGAAACCCATATTTTTTGTATATTAGTAGTTGAGAATAGAAGATATAAGGAAGAAAAACCAGAAGAAAATTCAAAAAAAAAATCAGAAAATAGGACATCTTTTCCAGGAGCAAGGCGTGCCCGCGCTAAAAAGCGGGGCGGCCACAATAAAACAACAGGAAGTGTGCGCACCACGCTGGGAAGCGGGGCAGCCGTGCTGAAAAATAGAAACAAGGCGTGCCCGCGCTCCCAGGTGGGGCAGCCGCGCTGGTGCCCAGAAAAAGAAAAAAAATAGAAAACAGAAAATTAAAAAAAGAAAGGGGATATACACAACAGTTATACAATCTACTTCTACCCAATTTTTAGCCCTCAAAACAACCCATTATCCCCACTAAACCCATAATCATATCCCACTTCTATTCTAAACCTAATTCTAATTCTCTATATATACATACACCTATATATATCCTTCTTCATCAGTTTTATTCTCTCAAACCCTAAATCTCTCTACACACCTCTCTTATCTCACTTTATCAATTCCAATGGCACCAAAGAGAGCTTGCACTCAAGTAAGCAACAACACTAACCCCGCCACTATTGATTCTTCGAGTGTTAGGGGTATGAGGCCATGGTTTGTTACTCTGGAGGCTGAAGCTGAGTACACAAGGTTGTTGTCTAAGCAGATAGAGAAGGAGAGGGGTTTTCTACCTTTGGGTAAGGATGGTAAGCTTCTCGAGATGATCTTGGAGATGGGATGGGTTTCATTTTATGTGGCACTCGCGGTTGTGCCTATGAGTATTGTTCGCGAGTTCTATGCGAAGGTAAAAGCTGAGAAGAATGGGTATTCGGTGGTGCATGGGTTGACGGTGGACTACACCTCGGAGGCTATTCGCATGGTTATCAACCAATTAGAGAGACGGCCTACTCAGGAGGAATGGGTTAATAAGACAGGGGAGGATTTTAATTTGTATTTGATTGTGGCTATGTTGTGTATCCCGAATATGCACTGGAAGTTCAAGAGGGGATCGAATGAGTATCTCAATTTCCCTGCTTCATGCATGGAAAGGTTTGCTCGTGCTTGGAATGCTTTTATTTATGCGAATATCATGCATTCTTCTCATGAGGATGATGTGACTATGGATCGTGCAAAGTTGTTATGGGGGATTTTTGCAGGGAGATTATATGGATCTTGGTTCTGTTATTCACCAAGGGATTTTGTGGTTTTTGTGTGGAAGCACTACGGGGTCTATCCCTGATGCTTCAATTGTGACCAAGCTTTGTGTGGCGGTGGGTGTTCATTGGCCCGCACACGAGCAACTTCAATTACCGAGCGCCCCCATTGACAGTTCTACGATCTTGAGCATGCAGAAGTGGTATGGTGGGAAGTTGATGAGAAAGGACTTGGGTACACCTATGATCATTTACCAGGTGGTCAGCTAGCTGATCAGATATATGCTGGTCGTTCAACTCAGGCACGCAGAGCAGCTTGGAAACATCAGATGGGTGAGGCTAGTTCGCAGCAGCAGCAGGAGGAGGTGGGATAGTGCTGGTTTAGGCTCGGCATAGTATAGGCATTTGACGAGGCAGATTGATGCGATATATGACATCCAGAGCAGGTTTGCACAAGATCTTACTCAGGCATTGGGTACAGCTTTTCGAGCCACGGGGGTTGACATTCAGTGGCCATTTTTTAGAGAGGATTATGTGTACCCTCCTCATGACACTCCACCCGTGGAGGGTGATGATCATTCTTCTTTCGATTAGGTATGCCTTGATTCTTTGCTATTACCTTCACCAAGGACAGTGAAATTTTTAAGTTTGGGGGTGGTAGTTAAGGAATATTTGTGTGTGAGTCCATATAGATGCATATTCATGATAGTTTAGTTCATATAGTTTACATATTTGTCATGTAGTTATTTATTTTTATTTTTATTTTTGCATATTTGTTATCATGTTATTATGTTGCATATAGTTGCATTGGCATTATATCATGATCCCTTAGGTTGCTTTTCCGATTAAATTGTGATGTTGATTCGAGTGTAGTGATGTCGTATAGAGGAATGTTAAGTCCTACCAATTTGATTTATATGCTAAAGACAATAAAATTTTCACTAAGTCTTATAGGTTGCTTGAGTGCTAGATCATGAACATGGCTTGTTGTTTGTCGAGGTTAATCACTTATTTATGTCTAGAATTTATGTTATTCTCTTAGTGATAAAATAACATGGATTTTTAAAATTGGAGAAAAACATTGAATATCAATGCTAGTTGTGGCTAGGCGTCAAATGGCTAGTAGACGGCTCATATTTATATGAGTAGTCTAGGGTTGAGCGAGATGGAGCGAAACGCACTCGTTCAAAAATTGTTGAAAAAAACAAAAGAAAAAAAAAGAAAAAATAATAATATGTGTTATGCATAATTGATCACGAGTGGGCTCTTTAATACTCGAGTTATTAAGTTCTAGGGGATATAGTCTAGGATCCGCTAACCTAACGCTCGCTACATGGGTATTATTACATAAGTCTTTTGTAGACCTCGCTCATTGCACGATCAAATAAGCATATATGTGTTTTGTTATGTGTTATCAATAAAAGCATGAATTCGTGTATAACTATGATAAAATTGAAATGTTGTCAGTCATTTTGAGTTTATCGTTTATTATGTTTATAGCCTTGTGATTGTCTTGACGAGTGGTGAGTTATGATTATTGATCTAGTTTCGAGAGTATATCTATTAAGAAATTGCGCACACACACGTTTTTGGATTGTGAGTTGATTTGTGGGATTTGATTGAACTTTGTGCGAATAATTACATTCATTGAGATGTTGCTTATTGATTGGTCTAGTTATTCTGAGGGGATCATTGCATTCATGTTAGTTGTATTCATGCATTTTTGTTTGTACTTTGAGTCTGTTTATGCTTGAGGACAAGCATCGATTCAAGTTTGAAGGTGTGATAACTGGCATTTATATCCACTTCGAAGGCTTCATAAAGGCTCGAATTGGTGTTTTATACTCAAGTTGTGTGTGTTTTTGTAGTGTTTTGTATTTCAGGGCATATTCGAAAGAAGGGATGAATTTTGCATGATTTATGCTTAGAAGAGTGTTAGGATGGAGCCTCGGTCGATTGCGCGAAAGAAACCAGCAATTGAAGTCAAGAAAACAGAAAAAACCAGTTTTTCCAGAAGCTCAGGGCAGTCGCGCTACACGTGGGAGCGGTCGTGCTCGTTTAACAGAAAGTTAGGGCGGCCGTGCGGGATCTCAGGGCGGCCGCGTGGGATCTCAAGGCGGCCGCGCTAGGTCAATTTTTCATAATCCTAATGCTAATAGAAGACTGATTTGCTGGACTCCTTACCTGTTGGGCTGGTATATAAAGACTCATAAAAAGACATTTATCATATAGAAGAGGAAGGAGATAGCAGCTAGAAGACCTACTAGCACAATACAACAAAGGAGAAGAAGATCTAGTTTTTACTTGTGATTTTTTGCTTAAGTTGTAATCTTGGATGCTTGCTTTCTTTGTTATTTGAACCTAATACTCTTGTTAACGTACTTCGTTATTATTATTCAGTTTATAAAGACTTAATTTATTTACCATGCTTTCATTGGAACCCATGGTGACGATGAGTTCGCTTATAAACTAATCATTATCGTGGGGTTCTAACGGATATACTTATGGATTTCTATAGTTAATTGTTTCGATATCGTGGTGTGTGGCGATTGGATGATATCCTAGTATTGGTTGTGCTTATTCGTCTTATGGGCGTCGCGAATATATAAGATAGGTTGTTAATCTCTATTGAAGCGACAATGAATATAGAGATTTAGTACTTGCCATGCTAGCAGAGATTCTTGTATTTGTTATGCATGATTCATAGGTAATTTTAACCATATTACTTGCCCTATGTAATCACGATAGATAACTTGTGCATTAAACCTTTATATTGTCAAATTCTATAGACATGGAGGGTCTCAACATAATTGGTGTCTATTCAGCTTCTATCTCTTTTATGGATGTCTGGTAGCAGGGTATTTGTACAACGATAGTTGGCGTTTACTAGTTTCGTGTTATCTGATTAGTTGTCATCACCATTGCATGTTGAGGTTAAGAACAATGACTTCGAATTAAGTAGTAATGAAGTTAGAATCCCATGTTTGTCTCATATAGTTAAATCAACCTTTCAATCTATTAGTTAATTGTATGTTAGTTTAATTTTAGTTATAAACAGCCTAAATTGTTATTGTCTTAGCATTGAACGATAGCCATACCATTGTTGCACGAGTGCATAAATTGAAGTTAACCTAAACCAGTCTCTGTGGGAACGAATTTGATTGATATCTTCTACTACTTGCGAACGCGTATACTTGCATGTAATTTTAGCGTGTGTTTTCATCCTAACACTAGTCAAGCTAGATTGGAAGCTAAACAAGTTCAAATGTCTTATCAACTTACAGAAGTATAGATTTCAATGGAGTTGATTCTTTCTCTACTGCTTGGTGATGATGCCAAAAAGGTGGAGAAAATTTTAATCTAAATGCAAGCAACTGACATTGATAAATACTGATGTTGAAAATCTTGATAGAGGTAATAAGGGGTGACAGAAGGAAAGTGAAAGGAGAAGAGGTGAAGAGCTAGTTGGAATTAGTGGTTCATCAAATACAATCACTAGATTTCAATCTAGACAAGGTGGAGAAATTAAGAGGAATAAAAAAGAGTAGAAGATTTAACTATGACTACAAAAATGCAAAAATCTTCACAAGTCACAACTGCTTCTAATGAAGACCAAGGAATTCTGGAGATAGAAACTAGTGCTGAAGCAAGTCAATATCTTCAAAATCTGAAGGTTAAAGGAAGAAAGACAACTTCGTTCTATAAGGATACAAAGATTCAATTATTTGACTCTGAGGTGAGTAGAAGAATTTTTGCAAGAGAAAATCCTGGAGTTGATCTTGAACAGCTAAGGCAAATGGAGGAAGACTTCAAAAATTCCATGAAGATAGCAAATGCTGATTTTGTTGTTATTTCTCAAGTACTTTATGAAGATGATCCTTCTAATAGACGAACTAGAGGTATAGCTATAAGGGAAATCAATCAGGATGAAGATTTTAAATCACAAGATACTGTAACTGCTGAAGTGAAGCTTAAAGGAAAAGAGAAGATAAGAGAGAAGTCAAAGATTTCAAAGTCTAAAGCCAAAGTTGTTGCAAAGAAGAAAATAGTATCTAAGGAAACTAAATCTCAAATATTGATAGATCCAATATATACAGTAGTTCAAGCTTATGATATTGAAGAAAAATATAAAGAAGAAGAAGAAGAAATCAGCCAAGCTCATAAAAGAAGGAAAATTTATGGAGCTTTCTGAGCTGAAGAACTGGAATTAACCGATGATATTGCTCCAGTTAAAGAAGCAGTTTAGATAGAAGAGTAAAGTCTGATGTTCACTAAAGCAAGATTGAATATGCATACTTGATTCCTGCATTTAGATAGTTTTGACATCATCAACTGGAACTTGTCCATATTTCCATAATGAACAAGTTGTGGGAGATTGTTAGAAGCAATTGATGATATCAAGCAGAAAGTATCAGAAGTTCACATCAGAACTCTTATCAACGGATAATGATGACATCAATGGATGATGATACCAATGAATAATGATATCGACGGATGATTATGTCAATGGACAATGTAATCAGTATTTGTCACATCAGTTGATCTTCGATAAGGAAAAGGAAACATGAATTTAAGGCGGTGTAGGACTTTATCTCAGAAGCATTGTACAGGTTTTCTTGTTGTTAATAGAATATGATTCCTTATACATTGTGTAGTTGTCCTCTATTGATAAGTGGATTTTATATCTACTTGTAATGCTTCATTACAGGCTTAAGTTGGTGTTTTGGACTAAAGTCATTGGTATTTTTGATGTGTTTTTATGTTATTGCATTTCAGGCATCAGTTAAATGAAGAAAGGAGCTTTTCAAAGAAATACGCTGAAAAGAGATCCCAATTAGAAGCTTAGGCCATTCTCAAGTTGTAGAGAATCTCATTAGCTTCGCGTGGGCAGTTGAATCGCTAATTCTGACGAGCAGAACTCAAGATACGGCCAAAAGAAGAATTGTCAGAATTTTTCGACAATGTCAGCACGGCCGCGCCAGAGTCAGCGTGCCCGCGCCGCTGAAACACTATTTCAGCATGGTCGCGCCCTGTAGCAGCACGCCCGCGCCCGGTTTCTGACCCAGAATCCTGATTTTAGCCGAAATTGAAGATTTTTAGAGTTCTGGTCATCCTGGAGCCTATATATACCAATAAAAAGACGTTTTTAACAACAAGGAGGCCTGGGAGAGCAATAAGAAGTCCTAGAGAGCATGAGAAGGCTACGGAGAAGAAGACTTTTGTTTTCTTTAATATAGTTGATACTTGGATGCTCGTTTTCGATTTGTTCTTGAACCCTAACACTCTTATATTGTTTATTATCATGCTTTCATTGGAACCCATGGTGATGATGAGTTCGATTATGAACTAATCATTATCGTGGGGTTTTAACGGATCTATTTATGGATTTCTTTAGTTAAATTGTTTCGATACCTTAGTGTGTGGTGATTGTATGATAACCTAGTATTGGTTGTGCTTATTAGTCTTATGTGCATAGCTAACATATAAGATAGCGTGTTAATCTCTATTGAAGTGATAGTGAATATAGAGGTTTAGAACTTGCCATGCTAGCATAGGTTCATGTGTTATTGTTATGCATGATTCGTAGGTAATTTTAACCATCTTACTTGCCCTATGTAATCACGATAGATAACTTGCGCATTAAACCGTTATGTTTTCAATTCTTATACACATATAAGGACTAAGAATAATTGGTGTCTATTCAGCTTCTATCTCTTTTGTGGATGTTTGGTAGTATGGTATTCGTGCAACAAAAGTTGGCGTTTATCAGTTTCGTGTTATCTGATTAGTGTCATCACCATTACATGCTAAAGTTAAGAACAAAAAGGCTATTGAATGAAGTATTTAATGAAGTTAGGATCTCATGTTTGTCATATATATATTAATTCAACCATTCTTGTTCTTTTAGTTATAATTGTTAATTTAACTCTTAGTTATAAACAATCTCAACTTGTTATTTGTCTTAGCATTGAGCGATAACCATACATTGTTGCATAGGTGCATAAATTGAACTTAACCTAAACTAATCTCTGTGGGAACGAATCTGATTTATATCTTATACTACTTGTGAACGCGTATACTTGCGTGAATTTTAGCACGTGTTTTCGCCCTAATAAGTTTTTGGAGCCGCTGCCGGGGACTCGGTGTTGTTAATTATTTAGTTTATATACTTGTCATCCGTGATCGTTAAAGTTCAGTGACTCAGAAATTTTACTTACACGGGTACTTATTTTGTTTCAGGTACTCTAGAGATCGTGTATTCGAATGCGTTCTCAATCTCGTGTCTTTGTTGAGGAAAAAGTTGAAGAAGAAGTTTTTGTTCCAATGGGAGAACCAGCAGCGAATTCGAAGGCTTTGATGGATTATTCTCAACCGAAAATTAATGACATTCAGTCTAGCATTGTCAGACCAGCCATCTCGGCTAATACTTTTGAAATCAAGCCTGGATTAATTCAATGGGTGCAGAATTCAATCCAGTTTGGGGGTTCTCCAACGGAAGATCCCAATATGCATATTAGGGATTTCATTGAGATCTGCGACACCTTCAAGTTCAACGGTGTTTTTGAAGATGCTGTGAAGCTGAGACTATTCCCATTCTCTCTGAGGGACAAGACTAAGAGTTGGTTACACTCTCTACTAGCTGGTTCGATTACTACTTGGGAAGGTCTTGCTCAAAAGTTTCTCACTAAATTCTTCCCTATGGCAAAGACAACTGCAATCAGGAATGCTCTTACTCAATTTGCGCAGCAATCAGGAGAATCTTTATATGAAGCTTGGGAGTGCTACAAGGAGATGCTTAGGAAGTGTACTCATCATGGAATGCCTGATTGGATGATCATCAATTGTTTTTATAATGGTTTGGGAGCACAGTCCAGACCCATGCTCGATGTAGCATCGGGTGGAGCCTTATGAGCTAAGATCTACGATGAAGCTTATGATCTAATTGAACTGAAGTCTGCTAATGAATATCAGTATCCAACCCAGAGATTGCCACAGAGCAAGGTAGCGGGAATTCTTGAAGTAGATACAGCTACGGCTATCACTGCTCAACTAAAGGCGTTGTCTATGAAGATCGATTCGTTGGCTAAATATGGAGTTCATCAGAGGTCGAGTGTTTGTGAGATTTGTGCAGGTTCACATGCGATGGAGCAATGTGCTATATCTAGTGAATCAGCTCAATTTGTGAGCAACTTTGAGAGATCGCAGCAACCAGTTCCAAACACTTATCATCTTGACAACTGGAATTATCCTAACTTCAGCTGGAGTAACAAGCAGAATGCAATGCAACAGTGTTATCAGCAGTTTGGAAACAAGCAATTTAATTCTCCTGGTTTTCAGCAATAATTTGCACCAAGACAACAACTCCAACTTCAACAACAAACTCAAGGTGCAGGTCAATATTCGAATAAAAAATCTGAATTGGAGGAGTTGAGGCTTATATGCAAAAACCAGGCTCTTATATGCCAAAGCCAGGCTGTTTCTATCAAGACTCTGGAGGACCAAATAGGGCAAATTGCTAACACCTTATTGAATTGTCTACCAGGAACACTTTCTAGTGATACAGAAGTTCCAGGTAAGAGAGAAGCAGAAGAGCAGGTTAAGGTAATTACATTGAGGTCTGGGAAGGTTGCAAACCCTGAAAAATCTCAAGTTCTAGAATATGAAGTTATAGCTGAGGAAGATGTGCAGAAGGAAGCAGAGGTGGAACCAAGGAAGACTACTGTGGAACACACTCCTCTTGAGGGTAATACAGGGGAGAAACAGGTCTATCATCCACCTCTTTTTCCTGAGAGGCTACAGAAGAAAAAATTGGATAAGCAGTTTGAGAAGTTTCTGGAGGTGTTCAAGAAACTTCATATCAACATACCTTTCATTGAAGCTCTTGAACATATGTCTATCTATGCAAAGTTTATGAAAGGTATTCTCTCTTGGAAGGTGAAGCTTGATGACTTAGAGATCGTTGCTCTCACGGAGGAATGCAGTGCTGTGCTGCAACAGAAGTTGCCTCTGAAGCTTAAAGATCCTGGAAGCTTCACTATTCCTTGCACCATCGGAAACTTGTCGTTCGACAAGTGTTTGTGTGATTTGGGAGCTAGCATCAATCTGATGCCCTTGTCTATCTTCAAGAAGCTTGGTCTACCTGATCCGAAGCCGACATATATGTCCTTGCAGTTGGCCGATCGTTCTATTACATGTCCACGAGGCATTGTGGAGGATGTGTTGGTCAAGGTGGACAAACTTATCTTTTCTTCTGACTTTGTAATTCTTGACTTTGAGGAGGATAAGAAGATTCCCATTATCTTGGGGAGACCATTCTTAGCTACTGTCCAAACTATGATCAATGTGCAAAAAGGAGAGCTTATGATGGAGGTTTTTCGATCAAAAGGTCACTTTTAATGTGTTCAAGGCAATAAAGTTACCCACAGCTAAAGAGGAGTGCTTTAAAGTAGAGTGGGTCGACTCTGTCATAAATTCAGAGCTTGAACAATTACCGAAGTCAGCTACCTTAGAGAGATCCTTAATAGGGGAATCAGTTATAGAAGATGAAGAAGGAGCAGAGCAAATGCAGGATTTGAATGCACCTCCATGGAAGAGGAAGTTGAATATGCCATTCGATTCTCTTGGGTTAGCAGAGCTGAAAATATCTCAGGAGCGTTTTGAAGCATCTATTGAAGAAGCTCCCACACTTGAGCTCAATCGACTGCCAGATCACTTGAGTTATTCATTCTTAGGGGCACCCCATGATAAGGGGTTGGGATATATTTTTGATGATGTGGAGAGTGGCTGGACGGATCTTCTCGTGCCTACAGAGGGTTTTTCTCATGTGCAACAGGTAATTGATAAGACTGGTGCGGGTCATGAGCAGTACAAGCGAGTGACTAGGCGTATGAAGGCCATGCACGACATTCACCATCATTTTGCTGCAGATTTAACACAGGCTTTGGGCACTCTTTTCCGAGCCACTGGTGTCGAGGTTGATTGGCCACCTGATTCTCCACCTGAGAAGGGTGATCTTTCCGACAACTAGGTATGCCTGAAATCCTTATTGTTACCTTTAATAAGGACATTAAAAATTTTAAGTTTCGGGGTGATAATGTAAGGATTAGTTTGTGTGTGTCCATATAGTTCATATAGATTCATGTTGCATATAGTTGTATTTCATTCGTAGTGTTGCATGATTGTTCATATAGGACATATTTTTTTATGTGATTTCATATAGTTGCATTTAGTGCATATTTAGCATGATCCCTTAAGATGAACTATGCTATTTGATAAGTTGATGTTGATTTGAGTGTGGTGATGACGAATAGAGGGATTTTTAAGTCTTAATGAATTGATTTGCATGCCAAAAACAAAAATTTTCACAAAGTCTTATAGGATTGCTTTTGAACTAGATCATGATCAGACTTGTTTAATTGTTGAGATTTAATCACTTGTTTATATCTAGATTTTTTTGTATTCTCTTAATCGCTGAAAGAACACTAATTTTAAACTGGAGAAAAACTTGGATTTCATTGCTAGTTGTGAATAAGGCTAGGCGTCAAATGGCTAGTCATCGACTCATATTTTTATGAGTAGTCTAGGGTTGAATGAGATGGAGCGAAACGCACTCATTCAGAAAATATTGAAAAAAAGAAAAGAAACAAAAAAGAAAAAAAGGTATGTGTGTATGCATAATTGATCAAGAGTGAGCTCTTTAATACTCGAGTTATTAAGTTCTTAGGGGACTTTGTGCCTAGTGACCTAAGGCTTTTCATAGTCTGGGATCCGCTAACCTAACGCTCCCTACATGGGTATTATTATATAGGTCTTTTGGGACCTCATTCATTGCATGGTCAAGTAAGCATCTTTGTTATGTGTTCAATAATAGCATGAATCCTTGTATAACTCTAGTAGAAAGGAGGAGTTGTGAGTCATTATGCGTTTAACGTCTATTCTAGTTATAAACTTGGGATTTATTCAAGCTTTGTTTTGAGTCATTGTATTCAAAAAGACATTGGCTTATTCATTTGGTTATGGTTATTCTAAGGGGATTAATTACATTATCATTTAGTTGCATTCACGTAGTTGCATTCATGCATTAGGTTTGTTTTGTAGTTTTGAGTCTGTTTATGGTTGAGGACAAGCATCGATTCAATTTTGGGGGTGTGATAAGTGGATTTTATATCTACTTGGAATGCTTCATTACAGGCTTAAGTTGGGGTTTTGGACTCAAGTTATTGGTATTTTTGATGTGTTTTTGTGTTATTGCATTTCAGGCATCAGTAAAATGAAGAAAGAAGCTTTTCAAACAAATATGCTGAAAATAGATCAGAATGGAAGCTTAGGCCATTCTCAAGTTATAGAGAATATCGTTAGCTTCGTGTGGGTAGTTGAATCGCCTAATTCTGACGAGCAGAAATCCAGATACGGCCAAAAGAAGAATTATCAGAATTTTTCCAAAATGTCAGCGCGGCCGCGCAAGAGTTGGCGCGCCCGCGCCGCTGAAACACTATTTCAGCGCGGCCGCGCCCTGTAGCAGCGCGCCCGCACCCAGTTTCTGCCCCAGAATCCTGATTTTAGTCGAAATTGAAGATTTTGAGAGTCCTGGTCATGCTGGAGCCTACATATACCAATAAAAAGACGTTTTTAACAACAAGGAGGTCTGGGAGAGCAATAAGAATACCTAGAGAGCACGAGAAGGCTACGGAGAAGAAGACTTTTGTTTTCTTTAATATAGTTGATACTTGGATGCTCGTTTTCGATTTGTTCTTGAACCCTAGTACTCTTATATTATTTATTATCATGCTTTCATTGGAACCCATGGTGATGATGAGTTCGATTATGAACTAATCGTTATCGTGGGGTTCTAGCGAATTTATTTATGGATTTCTTTAATTAAATTGTTTCGATACCTTAGTATGTGGTGATTGTATAATAACCTAGTATTGGTTGTGCTTATTAGTCTTATGTGTGTAGCTACCATATAAGATAGTGTGTTAATCTCTATTGAAGCGGCAGTGAATATAGAGTTTTGGAACTTGCCATGCTAGCATAGGTTCGTGTGTTATTGTTATGCATGATTTATAGGTAATTTTAACCATCTTACTTGCCCTATGTAATCATGATAGATAACTTGTGCATTAAACCGTTATGTTTTAAATTCTTATAAACATATAAAGACTAAGCATAATTGGTGTCTATTCAGCTTTTATCTCTTTTGTGGATGTCTGGTAGTATGGTGTTCGTGCAATGAAAGTTTGCTTTTATCAGTTTCGTGTTATCTGATTAGTGTAATCACCATTACATGCTAAGGTTAAGAACAAAAAGGCTATTGAATGAAGTATTTAATGAAGTTAGGATCCCATGTTTTTCATATATATTAATTCAACCATTCTTGTTCTCTTAGTTATAATTGTTAATTTAACTCTTAGTTATAAACAATCTCAACTTGTTATTTGTCTTAGCATTGAGCGATAACCATACATTGTTGCATAGGTGCATAAATTGAACTTAACATAAACCAGTCTCTGTGGGAACGAATTTGATTTATATCTTATATTACTTGCAAACGCGTATACTTGCGTGAATTTTAGCGCGTGTTTTCGCCCTAATATAAAGAACAGGTTAGGTTCATGTTATAAGCATTGTGACATTGTTATATTTTTCGCATAACCTAGCAGCTCTCAAGGATATTTGTTCATCCTTTCCAGAGTGTATGTTTGTATTAAATTTTTATCAGTTAATATAAAAATTGTTGATTCTATTGAATCTTTGTCGAATTGATTGTATTAACTGTATTCACCCCCTCCCTCTTCTACAGTTGATTAAGGGCCTAATATCAACATCCATCATTACAAGTGCATATTTATTTCTAGAAATAGATAAGACATTAACTGGTCCAAACAGGTCCATGTGAATGAGTTGCAAAGGTGCACTTATGGAATTCACAGCTTTGCTCTTTTGACTAGACCTCTTCATTTTTCCTTTTTGACAAGCACAAACTTCATTTTGAGCAAATTCCAAATTTGGCATATCTCTCACTAACTCCTTTTTCACCAAGGTATTGATTGCTTTGTAATTCAGGTGAGAGAGCTTTTTGTGCCACAACTTGCTTTTCTCAACAGATGCCTTGTGTAGAAGCAACATATTCCATCCTTATTTGCTGAGTATAAATCTGCAACAAACAAGCTACCCTTTCTTGCTCCTTTCAAAGCAACATCACTAGTCTTTTTGCTGAAAATTGAGCATTCTCCTTTTGATAAGTAGATTTTATATCTACTTGGAACGCTTCATTAGAATCTTAAGTTGGGGTTTCGGACTCAAGTTGTTGGTATTTTTGATGTGTTTTTGCGTTATTACATTTTAGGCATTAGTTAAATGAAGAAAGGAGCTTTTCAAGTAAATATGCTGAAAATAGATCAGAATTGGAAGCCTAAGACATTCTCAATTTGTAGAGAATCTCTTTAGCTTCGTGTGGGCAGTTGAATCATATAATTCTGATGAGTAGAACTCAAGATATGGCCAAAAGAATAATCAGCAGAAAAGTAAAGAAGTCAGGCGCGGCCGCCCCAGAAACCAGCGCGCTCGCGCTGACTTTTTGCCAAAACAGCGCGGCCGCCCCGCCATCAGTGCGGCCTCCCCGCCCCGATTTTTGCCCCAGAATCCTTATTTTAGTAAAAATTGAAGATATTAAGAGTCCTGGTCATCCTAAAGCCTATATATATCAATAAAGAGACGTTGTTAACACCAAGGAGACCTGGGAAACCAATAAGAAGACCTAGAGAGCACGAGACGGCTACGGAGAAGAAGACTTTTGTTTTCTTTGATTTAGGCGATACTTGGATGCTTGTTTTCGATTTGTCTTTGAACCCTAGTACTCTTATATTGTTTATTATCACGCTTTTATTGGAACCCATGGTGAGGATGAGTTTGATTATGAACTAATCGTTATCGTAGGGTTCTAGCGGATTTATTTATGGATTTCTTTAACTAAATTATTTCGATACCTTAGTATGTGGTGATTGTATGATAACCTAGTATTGGTTGTGCTTATTAGTCTTATGTGTGTAGCTAATATATAAGATAGCGTGTTAATCTCTATTGAAGTGACAGTGAATATTGAGGTTTAGAACTTGCCATGCTAGCATAGGTTCATGTGTTATTGTTATGCATGATTCGTAGGTAATTTTAACCATCTTACTTGCGCATTAAACCGTTATATTTTCAATCCTTATAGATATATAAGGACTAAGCATAATTGGTGTCTATTCAACTTCTATCTCTTTTGTGAATGTTTGGTAGTAGGGTATTCGTACAACGAAAGCTGGCGTTTACTAGTTTCGTGTTATCTGATTAGTGTCATCACCATTACATGCTAAGGTTAAGAACAAAAAGGATATTTAATGAAGTATTTAATGAAGTTAGGATCCCATGTTTGTCATATATATTAATTTAACCATTCTTATTCTCTTAGTTATAATTGTTAGTTTAATTCTTAGTTATAAACAATCTCAACTTGTTATTTATCTTAGCATTGGATAATAACCATACATTGTTGCATAGGTACATAAATTGAACTTAACCTAAACCAGGCTCTGTGGGAACGAATCTGATTTATATCTTATACTACTTGCGAACGCGTATACTTGCGTGAATATTAGCGCGTGTTTTCGCCCTAATATAAAGAACACTTCTTCAAGCTATTCTACTCTACTTTTCCACCTCTTGATATGAGATTACCTATTCAAGAACCTCCATCTGTTTATTCTTGTTTCACTGGACATTCGGCTTTGAGTATGTCTCTTTAGTTTACCCTACATCCTGTTCTATACCCCCAGTTTAGAACTTGTCCTATGAAGCGATTGTACCTATGAGGGTGGATTCGAGAGTTACAATACATGGTGAGCGCTTGAGATAAATAAAGGTGAGAAGAAGTTTAGAGAAAAGATTTAAGTGTTTCAGAGGATAGCTGTTATCGGGTTAAAAGAAGTCATTAGTGACTAAGCCACCCGTGAATAATTATGGGATGAACTAGATGAATTTTGAAAGAATAAGAGAAAAAAAGTATAAACCTGGGATTTTTGTGAAATTAAATGATGGTGTTATGATAAATGCGATATGTAAAGTAGTGATGTGATGTGATACGGGTAAACTTTGTTCTATGAAATAGACTTGTGGACTATTGGATTCTGTTCTATTTAACTACTACAACGATAATGTCGGCAGTATCACCAGTATGGGAGCCTTGATGTGAAACTACGAATAAGATAATGTGCGACAACAATTGAAGTTTCGTCGATTAAGGAAGGTAAAGGGACACGATGAAGGAGAAAAGGTAGATTGAAGTGAATGGACCTTTATATGATCGTTCCATGAGTTTGGTACCTTGTTATAGGTCGGAAGGATAACAACTAACTCATATAGTAAAGACAACCAGGTTTGTGATTTTCCAAACTTTATAAAATAAGTTTTCGAAAAAGATTTTTCTTTACAAATTTCTAAAAGCTTTTTCGAATAGAATGATTTTTAAATATTGGTTGTCAAATTACTACTTGAGTTTCTTGTTTGTTGGAAAGCCCGGATTACTTAGAAGGATGTTGTTTTAGACTTAGTATTGATAATTCCGAGAACGAAGTAACCTATGATTTTGAAGAAGTTGATTATTCCTAATAGTAAGTGCAAGTATTGTATGATAAAATTTACAACATAATCAGCGTACGGAGTAACTATACATTCAATTACTAGGACTATCAGAGTTCGAAGAATTCATTGATTTAACAAGAAGCCGGAGCGTGATCAAAGAAGATTGAAAAAATTTCCAGACCTCTCTAAAAGTAGAATATTATTAACAAAGGATCGTTATGTCAAATGGTACGTGGTTATTCTAAATTAAAAGAGGAATCTCGAAGTTACCAGGTAGGAATGCTATTATGATAGAATTGTTAAAGTATTATCCGTGTGGGTGCGATATTAAAGACGCAAGACGTGACAAGTAGAAATCTACCATAATGCTTAATTTGCGAAGACATTTCAGCGGACTTTCTAAAGTTGTTATATGATGCAATTGGGATATGATCGAACAAGCTCGAAAAGTGAATACAAATGAAATATGGATGGTAACCAACGGTATCGTTCTTGTCTTCAATATTACAGCGTATATTCCTTCTCAATTCTTAAAAATGTATGAACTTCTTTTCTCAAATAAACTATTTTCTATGATATCGAAAAGGAGGATATTCCATTCCTTTCAAATTTATTTGTTTCCCTCAAGTTTTGCTTTCTGATTGGGACAAACAGTGTTATGGTGAAACACTTTGTCAGAATGACGAAGAGTCGGGTGGGACGCCACCTAATCATGTGTTGTATGTCATATGGTATGAAAGACTGACCATCTTAAGTACCAATGTGGTTGTCTCATTCATATTTAAATCCTTGTTTCTTCTTTCTTTTCAACTTTTAATTTTGTTGAATTGTGAATCCTTCTAGTTGCTTCGTTGTACTGTCATTCTTTGCAAGAGGTTTTCAAGCAGAAATCAACGTATCCTTAATCATGTGTGCCTTGGATCCAGTAGTTAGAGCAGTGCTGTGTGCTTTGCTCGGGGTTAGTGCGTGACTGATCAGCAGCCTAACCTTGGTTTTTAAAATTAAAATATAATATCCAATTCTAAATCATAATTCATTGTTCACTTGATATCATAACCCTTGATGAGATTCCATTGATACAGAGCCAATTAGTGGACAAAGTTCCATCTACCTCTTATGCATGGAAAGGAAACACGGGCATATGACGAGGATTACAAATCACTAGCCTCAGTGAAGAATCCACTAAGAGTCAAAGAAATCTACTCCAATGAGGAATACGTCTCCGAGAACGAGAAATTGCGATTTTCTTGTGAAATATGTTATTCATAATACGTACGTGATGACATGGATGATTAGGGTGAATACCTTATACGTTAAAATATTAAAAGATGTGAGAGAAACTTAATGGTTTATCTCTCAAGGTTTTGTTGATAAGATTAGGATCAAAGGATTAACAAGTTAAGAATGTGAAAGTATTGAATAAGGAAGTACTAATGGTGAAATTGAGATTCCTGGAAATAAGTTGTGAAGAATTGATATCATGGAAGATAAGAGGATTTGATATTATCCTAAGGAATGGATTGACTACTAAAGCGTGATGTCCAAACAGACCGTCGTGATGAAAGGATAATTCTAAGGATGCCAAATGGGAAGGTGAGGAGGTTCAGAAGATGAAAGAAGGTAACGAATTTATTAATGATGATTACGGTGATCAAGATATGAGCATTATGGTGATTATGGAATACATAAAAGTCGGAAGCAAACAAAGTATGAAGATTTTATAGTAATTAAGGAGTTTCAATATATGTTTTGGATGAGTTATCAATATTTCCTTCGGATATACAAAAAATTTGGGTTCATGACTGACTTAGCACCTGAAATGAAGCCAGTGTCCAAGGCCCCGCACAGAATGGCGCCAGTTAAAGTGAAGGAGTTAGCAAAGTAAATGCAAGAAATGCTAGAAGAAGAAGCGATTAGACCTAGGGTACCCTATAAGGTGCCCCGGTATTAAATGTTAATAAGAAAGATGGAAGTATGTGATTATGCGTCGACTAGCAAGAGCTCAACAAGTTTATTATCAAGAGCAAATATCTGTTACCTTGACCCAATGATTTGTTTGATCAAACGAAGGAAGTAAAGTACTTTTATAAGACTGATTTAAGACTTGGTATTTCACCAATTGAAGATTAAACCTATGGATGTATTAGGGATAATTTTCAGAACTAAGTACTGTTCTCGTATTGTCATTTATATTAACCAATATACCAGTAATATTTGAACTGGATGGACAGCACCTTTAAGGAATATCCGAGTAAGCTATAATTATGATACTTAAAGTCAATGGAGGACCATGCAAAACATTTAATGATGACTGGGAAGTTGGAGAAGAAAGAAGTTGTATGAAATATAGTTCTTAGTATAAATAGTCAATGTAGAGAAGATCAAAAGGAATTCAGTAGAAGTTAAAATTACTATGAAAAAAAAAAGACCAGAAACACCAACAAAAGTAAGAAGTTTTATCATGGGTCGGTTACTATTGGAAATTTGTGCAAGATTTTGTAAAAGTTGCAATATCTTGGACGAAGCTAACCGGGAAAAGCAAGAAGTTTTGTGAAATGGAGAAGGATGAAGGGAAAGTTTTGCAGAGTTAAGTGAAAGAATGGTTTCAGCACCTATTTTATCAATTTAAAAGTATCAAGGAGGTTTGGTAGTTTATAGTGATGCTTCTCATTAGGGAATAGGATGTATGTTGATGCAGCACAATAGAGTTATTGTATATGAATCCAAACAACCGAAACCTGATGAGCAGAAGTATCCTACCCATAAATTGGGATTAACAGTAATAATAATATTCGTTTTGAAAGATTTGGGAAACATGATATGTATGGAGAAAGGTGTAAGATCTATATGGGCCATAAGAGGTTGAAGTATGTATTCACGAGGAAAAGCAAAGATAGAGGAAAGCAATAACGGACATAGAAACTATACCGGAAGAATTTTCCATGGAATTTTTGAAGTTGGAATTGGGAGTCAGAGTTTATAATCCAAATAAGAGCAAGGATGAATAGTATGACCTTTCAGTCAAAGTTGTTAAGAGAAAGACAATGAGATGTCAAAAGAAGATAATGGATCAAGATGTTAGCAGTAGTGAGAGGAAATTTATGCGTCCAGGAGAATGATCACGATAACCCCAGGTTCTCTTCCAGCACTTGAAAGTTACAAGTAGAAGAATTAAGAAATGAAATGCCACAGGGAATTCATAATATAGAGTATATACTCTATTAAAGAGATGCCAAAATATATGGAAATTAAAGAAAAATAGTGATAACCAGGTATAAGAAGGATATTTCAAAATGGATTAGAAAGTGTGGGGCATGTCAAAGAATTAAGGTGAACTATTGGAGGCCTAATGGATAAGACAGATCCAGGGAATGGTTTTACAAGAAATGAATCGTGAAAGGTACCAGTGATGTTCATGGAGAAAAGGAATGAAATTATAAGAGTATGTACTGATTATTGGGAGTTTAACAAAACAATGAATAAGAAGAAGTGAGACCCTATAAAGAATTGATTACTTATAAGACCTAATTTAAAAAGTGTGTTATGTATTGAGAATTAACTTAAGATCTGACCTGAGAAAATATCAGAGATTACGATTAAAGTGAGTTCAGAGCATTGCAAGCTCTGATGATATTATGTGAAATGACAAGTGTATCAAGTGGCTATAAGAAATTAAGGAATATGGTGTATAAGGAGTATTTGGGTAAGTAAACTGTATTTATTGATAACATCCTCAGTTACTCAAGGAATAAGAGAGTCTGAATTAATCCATTAACAACTACTTAAGCAAAGCTGTATGGTAACAGATGCATTATGCCGACAGAGAAGATCGGGTATAATTAAGACCACCGAGAAATTAATAGACGAATGGGAAATAGTGGAATCTGAAGCTTAAATACTTAAAGGTAATAATACGTGAATATATAAGATTACTTTTCAGCCTTAACTGATGAAAAAAGATAAGAGATGCTTAAACATTTAGAAACCAAGTGGAAAACGAGCACCGTCTAACATCCTTATGCGGAGAGTCAAAGTACGGAAATGATTTAGGAAATGTAAGATATGTTGAGAGGTGAAGTTTTAAAGAAACACTGGAACGATCATTTATCAGCAATGTCAGCTTTGGAATGCCACTGTATCAAGCTTCATGTGAACGCAAGTGTAGGTTCCCATCTCTATTAGAATAAAGTGGGAAAAAGAAAGTTGTTAAATTCTAAGTTAAATCGGCACACCAAGAGCGTAGTGCTATTAGTTGAAGCAGCTCGAAGTAGACAAAGAAAGAAGACGAAATTGTATTGAGAGAAAGTATGAGTATAGAAATAGGACCAGTAGTGTTAGTAAAAGTGTCGTCTTGAAGGATATTGGATAAGTTTGAATAGAAGGGACAAGCTAAATCCTAAAATTTGTGAATCATTCGAGGTATTGATAAATATAGATAAAGTTGTTCATAAATGATATGACCGTCATACCTGTGTTTACACCTAATGTATTTTACTTGTCAATGTTAAAGTGATAAGTATTGAGTTTGAATTAAGTGATTGATCAGGAGCCAATGGGGGCTCTTGTCCAAGTTATTCTGCATATAGTGATCAATCCAAATTCTTGATCGTCAAAGGCAAGTCCTTGAAAATGAATGCATACCTATTGTGAGTACGTTTGAACCCTCGAGTAGGAGGGTCTACTTAGAAATTAGAGTCAGATATGCTTGACAAATATCCTCACTTGTGTAACTAGACCATATTCTGAGGACAGAATCTTTTTAAGGGGGGAAGGATATAACGACTTGTGTATTTTTGAGTTATTTAAATATGTGATTATTATGGAAATTATTAAATAAAATATGTGTGTTGATTTTGACCGCTATGTGTTGTTTGATTATTATCCATATGTGATTTATAGTGTAACGGGTTGTCCGTGCGATTAATTATGGGATCGTATTGAATTGTTTTCACTTTCAAAAGTGGATTATTGCAAATTTATTTGCATAAATACTGGAACTATCTTTAAAATTGTTTTTATGCTTTTATAATGACAATATTTATTTTTGGGATTTTATAAAATTAAAAAATCAATATTTCATCAATTATTTAACCCTGTATGATTTACTGATTGTATTTATTTGTAAAATCTATATTTAATTCAGAAAATCTTTAAAAATTATAAAACTTATATTTATTTGAGTTTAGAATACTCCGAGAATTTTAAAATTATTTTGGAAATTTTCGGGATTAATTTTACCCGCGCATTGTTTCGTTTATTTGTTAAAAGCGGGTATAAAGTGTATTTTAAAAATTATTTTAAATTTCGAAATTTACGTTTTTATTTACTTCGGGATATTTCTAATATTTTAAGACTATTTTCGCGATTTTTAGAATTTGTTTTAAGAGTAGCCCGGTTCGTTAACCATGAAATGCGAGTACGAGTTGTGTTTTAAAAATACTTTAAAAATTTTGAAAATTTCATTTTCTATAACTTTAAATTATTCGTGACATTTTAAAAATTTATTTGAAAATTTTCGAGATTATTTTATTTGCGCGATGGTTCATTAAATGGGGAATGCGGGACAAAAATTGGAATCCAGGGAACTAATATTTATCCTGTTTTACTACGTGGCAGCCAAGAGCAGGAGCAAGAATATTACATAGCTACGTGTTCCTTGCTGGTTTCTTTGCGAAATAAATAAATTAAAACAGATATACACAACCATCTCCTTCTCTCTTTCATCTCACCTACTCTCTCTCGTTTTTCTTTCCTCCCCCAATATTTTTCTTTTGTTGTGCTTCCTTCCCCGACTTCTGCTTCTTCTTCTCACGTGCCTATTCCTCCATATTTCGGTAATTTCTCAGGCTTGCCGTTGTTCTCTTCCCTGGTCCCCCGTTTCTTTGTTTCAGCCGCCGCCCTTCGCCGTTTTCCGGTGAGGTGGTGGCGCGTGACATGCTATCCATGCATGTGTTACAGTTGTGTGTGTATGTATTGGATCGTGTGTGTGTAAAGTGTATGTGGGTGTGTGTGTTCAGTTGGGGAGGGGTGTGCTGTTGTCGCCCATGTTCTTTTTCTAATTCTTTCCGGCTTATCTCCGACTATGTCTGTATGTTTCCGGTTGCGTTGTATTTTGTTCGCGTTGCTTCTGTTGGCTGCGATTGTGACTCGGTTGTTGCTGAAATTGATTTCTTATAATTTTGTAGGTTGTGTTGAGTATTATTCGTGATATAAAAAAATGAATTTCGTGCGGAAAATTTTAATTAATTGGTGAAATTCGTGTCGGATGTCCGTTATAAACGGGAACCCGCAAGTTTTACCGCCGTCGGCGATGAGCCTCGGCGAGCCGACGGTGGACTATGATGATTATATTCTGAGTCC